>NC_069500.1:3421518-3721518 GCF_027579735.1 Bombina bombina
TGCGACATAATTATTTCTTTCATGTAATTAGCAAGAGTCCATGAGCTAGTGACGTATGGGATATACATTCCTACCAGGAGGGGCAAAGTTTCCCAAACCTCAAAATGCCTATAAATACACCCCTCACCACACCCACAATTCAGTTTTACAAACTTTGCCTCCGATGGAGGTGGTGAAGTAAGTTTGTGCTAGATTCTACGTTGATATGCGCTCCGCAGCAAGTTGGAGCCCGGTTTTCCTCTCAGCGTGCAGTGAATGTCAGAGGGATGTGAGGAGAGTATTGCCTATTTGAATGCAGTGATCTCCTTCTACGGGGTCTATTTCATAGGTTCTCTGTTATCGGTCGTAGAGATTCATCTCTTACCTCCCTTTTCAGATCGACGATATACTCTTATTTATATACCATTACCTCTGCTGATTCTCGTTTCAGTACTGGTTTGGCTTTCTACAAACATGTAGATGAGTATCCTGGGGTAAGTAAATCTTATTTTCTGTGACACTCTAAGAATGTTCAACATTCCTTATTTTTCAGACAGTCAGTTTCATATTTGGGATAATGCACTTGAATTAATCCATTTTTTCTTACCTTCAAAAATTTGACTCTTTTTTCCCTGTGGGCTGTTAGGCTCGCGGGGGCTGAAAATGCTTCATTTTATTGCGTCATTCTTGGCGCGGACTTTTTTGGCGCAAAAAATTATTTTCTGTTTCCGGCGTCATATGTGTCGCCGGAAGTTGCGTCATTTTTTGACGTTATTTTGCGCCAAAAATGTCGGCGTTCCGGATGTGGCGTCATTTTTGGCACCAAAAGCATTTAGGCGCCAAATAATGTGGGCGTCTGATTTTGCGCTAAAAAAATATGGGCGTCTCTTTTGTCTCCACATTATTTCAGTCTCATTTTTTCATTGCTTCTGGTTACTAGAAGCTTATTCTTTGGCATTTTTTCCCATTCCTGAAACTGTCATTTAAGGAATTTGATCAATTTTGCTTTATATGTTGTTTTTTCTCTTACATATTGCAAGATGTCTCACGTTGCATCTGATTCAGAAGATACTACAGGAAAATCGCTGTCTAGTGCTGGATCTACCAAAGCTAAGTGTATCTGCTGTAAACTTTTGGTAGCTATTCCTCCGGCTGTTGTTTGTATTAATTGTCATGACAAACTTGTTAATGCAGATAATATTTCCTTTAGTAAAGTACCATTGCCTGTTGCAGTTCCTTCAACATCTAAGGTGCAGAATGTTCCTGATAACATAAGAGATTTTGTTTCTGAATCCATAAAGAAGGCTATGTCTGTTATTTCTCCTTCTAGTAAACGTAAAAAATCTTTTAAAACTTCTCTCCCTACAGATGAATTTTTAAATGAACATCATCATTCTGATTCTGATGACTCTTCTGGTTCAGAGGATTCTGTCTCAGAGATTGATGCTGATAAATCTTCATATTTATTTAAAATGGAATTTATTCGTTCTTTACTTAAAGAAGTACTAATTGCTTTAGAAATAGAGGATTCTGGTCCTCTTGATACTAATTCTAAACGTTTAGATAAGGTATTTAAATCTCCTGTGGTTATTCCAGAAGTTTTTCCTGTTCCTAATGCTATTTCTGCAGTAATTTCCAAAGAATGGGATAAATTGGGTAATTCATTTACTCCTTCTAAACGTTTTAAGCAATTATATCCTGTGCCGTCTGACAGATTAGAATTTTGGGACAAAATCCCTAAAGTTGATGGGGCTATTTCTACCCTTGCTAAACGTACTACTATTCCTACGTCAGATGGTACTTCGTTTAAAGATACTTTAGATAGGAAAATTGAATACTTTCTAAGAAAAGCTTATCTGTGTTCAGGTAATCTTCTTAGACCTGCTATATCTTTGGCTGATGTTGCTGCAGCTTCAACTTTTTGGTTGGAAACTTTAGCGCAACAAGTAACAGATCATGATTCTCATGATATTATTCTTCTTCTTCAGCATGCTAATAATTTTATCTGTGATGCATTTTTTGATATTATCAGAGTTGATGTCAGGTTTATGTCTCTAGCTATTTTAGCTAGAAGAGCTTTATGGCTTAAGACTTGGAATGCTGATATGGCGTCTAAATCAACTCTACTTTCCATTTCTTTCCAGGGTAACAAATTATTTGGTTCTCAGTTGGATTCTATTATCTCAACTGTTACTGGTGGGAAAGGAACTTTTTTACCACAGGATAAAAAATCTAAGGGTAAAAACAGGGCTAATAATCGTTTTCGTTCCTTTCGCTTCAACAAAGAACAAAAGCCTAATCCTTCATCCTCAGGAGCAGTTTCAGTTTGGAAACCATCTCCGGTCTGGAATAAATCCAAGCCTGCTAGAAAGGCAAAGCCTGCTTCTAAGTCCACATGAAGGTGCGGCCCTCATTCCAGCTCAGCTGGTAGGGGGCAGGTTACGTTTTTTCAAAGAAATTTGGATCAATTCTGTTCACAATCTTTGGATTCAAAACATTGTTTCAGAAGGGTACAGAATTGGTTTCAAGATGAGACCGCCTGCAAAGAGATTTTTTCTTTCCCATGTCCCAGTAAATCCAGTGAAAGCTCAAGCATTTCTGAATTGTGTTTCAGATCTAGAGTTGGCTGGAGTAATTATGCCAGTTCCAGTTCCGGAACAGGGGATGGGGTTTTATTCAAATCTCTTCATTGTACCAAAGAAGGAGAATTCCTTCAGACCAGTTCTGGATCTAAAAATATTGAATCGTTATGTAAGGATACCAACGTTCAAGATGCTAACTATAAGGACTATCTTGCCTTTTGTTCAGCAAGGGCATTATATGTCCACAATAGATTTACAGGATGCATATCTGCATATTCCGATTCATCCAGATCATTATCAGTTCCTGAGATTCTCTTTTCTGGACAAGCATTACCAGTTTGTGGCTCTGCCGTTTGGCCTAGCTACAGCTCCAAGAATTTTTACAAAGGTTCTCGGTGCCCTTCTGTCTGTAATCAGAGAACAGGGTATTGTGGTATTTCCTTATTTGGACGATATCTTGGTACTTGCTCAGTCTTTACATTTAGCAGAATCTCATACGAATCGACTTGTGTTGTTTCTTCAAGATCATGGTTGGAGGATCAATTTACCAAAAAGTTCATTGATTCCTCAGACAAGGGTAACTTTTCTGGGTTTCCAGATAGATTCAGTGTCCATGACTCTGTCTTTAACAGACAAGAGACGTCTAAAATTGATTTCAGCTTGTCGAAACCTTCAGTCACAATCATTCCCTTCGGTAGCCTTATGCATGGAAATTCTAGGTCTTATGACTGCTGCATCGGACGCGATCCCCTTTGCTCGTTTTCACATGAGACCTCTTCAGCTCTGTATGCTGAATCAATGGTGCAAGGATTACACAAAGATATCTCAATTAATATCTTTAAAACCGATTGTTCGACACTCTCTAACGTGGTGGACAGATCACCATCGTTTAATTCAGGGGGCTTCTTTTGTGCTTCCGACCTGGACTGTAATTTCAACAGATGCAAGTCTGACAGGTTGGGGAGCTGTGTGGGGATCTCTGACGGCACAAGGAGTTTGGGAATCTCAGGAGGTGAGATTACCGATCAATATTTTGGAACTCCGTGCAATTTTCAGAGCTCTTCAGTTTTGGCCTCTTCTGAAGAGAGAATTGTTCATTTGTTTTCAGACAGACAATGTCACAACTGTGGCATACATCAATAATCAAGGAGGGACTCACAGTCCTCTGGCTATGAAAGAAGTATCTCGAATTTTGGTTTGGGCGGAATCCAGCTCCTGTCTAATCTCTGCGGTTCATATCCCAGGTATAGACTATTGGGAAGCGGATTATCTCAGTCGCCAAACGTTGCATCCGGGCGAATGGTCTCTTCACCCAGAGGTATTTCTTCAGATTGTTCAAATGTGGGAACTTCCAGAAATAGATCTGATGGCGTCTCATCTAAACAAGAAACTTCCCAGGTATCTGTCCAGATCCCGGGATCCTCAGGCGGAGGCAGTGGATGCATTATCACTTCCTTGGAAGTATCATCCTGCTTATATCTTTCCGCCTCTAGTTCTTCTTCCAAGAGTAATCTCCAAGATTCTGAAGGAATACTCGTTTGTTCTGCTTGTAGCTCCGGCATGGCCTCACAGGTTTTGGTATGCGGATCTTGTCTGGATGGCCTCTTGCCAACCGTGGACTCTTCCGTTAAGACCAGACCTTCTGTCACAAGGTCCTTTTTTCCATCAGGATCTGAAATCCTTAAATTTAAAGGTATGGAGATTGAACGCTTGATTCTTGGTCAAAGAGGTTTCTCTGACTCTGTGATTAATACTATGTTACAGGCTCGTAAATCTGTATCTAGAGAGATATATTATAGAGTCTGGAAGACTTATATTTCTTGGTGTCTTTCTCATCATTTTTCTTGGCATTCTTTTAGAATACCGAGAATTTTACAGTTTCTTCAGGATGGTTTAGATAAGGGTTTGTCCGCAAGTTCCTTGAAAGGTCAAATCTCTGCTCTTTCTGTTCTTTTTCACAGAAAGATTGCTATTCTTCCTGATATTCATTGTTTTGTACAAGCTTTGGTTCGTATAAAACCTGTCATTAAGTCAATTTCTCCTCCTTGGAGTTTGAATTTAGTTCTGGGAGCTCTTCAAGCTCCTCCGTTTGAACCTATGCATTCATTGGACATTAAATTACTTTCTTGGAAAGTTTTGTTCCTTTTGGCCATCTCTTCTGCCAGAAGAGTATCTGAATTATCTGCTCTTTCTTGTGAGTCTCCTTTTCTGATTTTTCATCAGGATAAGGCGGTGTTGCGAACTTCTTTTGAATTTTTACCTAAAGTTGTGAATTCCAACAACATTAGTAGAGAAATTGTGGTTCCTTCATTATGTCCTAATCCTAAGAATTCTAAGGAGAAATCGTTGCATTCTTTGGATGTTGTTAGAGCTTTGAAATATTATGTTGAAGCTACTAAGTCTTTCCGAAAGACTTCTAGTCTATTTGTTATTTTTTCCGGTGCTAGAAAAGGCCAGAAAGCTTCTGCCATTTCTTTGGCATCTTGGTTGAAATCTTTAATTAATCTTGCCTATGTTGAGTCGGGTAAAACTCCGCCTCAGAGGATTACAGCTCATTCTACTAGGTCAGTTTCTACTTCCTGGGCGTTTAGGAATGAAGCTTCGGTTGATCAGATTTGCAAAGCAGCAACTTGGTCCTCCTTTGCATACTTTTACTAAATTCTACCATTTTGATATATTTTCTTCTTCTTAAGCAGTTTTTGGTAGAAAAGTACTACAGGCAGCGGTTTCAGTTTGAATCTTCTGCTTATGTTTTTCATTAAACTTTATTTTGGGTGTGGATTATTTTCAGCAGGAATTGGCTGTCTTTATTTTATCCCTCCCTCTCTAGTGACTCTTGTGTGGAAAGATCCACATCTTGGGTAATCATTATCCCATACGTCACTAGCTCATGGACTCTTGCTAATTACATGAAAGAAAACATAATTTATGTAAGAACTTACCTGATAAATTCATTTCTTTCATATTAGCAAGAGTCCATGAGGCCCGCCCTTTTTTTGTGGTGGTTATGATTTTGTATAAAGCACAATTATTCCAATTCCTTATTTTATATGCTTTCGCACTTTTTTATCACCCCACTTCTTGGCTTTTCGTTAAACTGAATTGTGGGTGTGGTGAGGGGTGTATTTATAGGCATTTTGAGGTTTGGGAAACTTTGCCCCTCCTGGTAGGAATGTATATCCCATACGTCACTAGCTCATGGACTCTTGCTAATATGAAAGAAATGAATTTATCAGGTAAGTTCTTACATAAATTATGTTTTTCAGACAGTCAGTTTCATATTTGGGATAATGCATTTGAATCAATCTTTTCTCCAACATAGGTGTGTCCGGTCCACGGCGTCATCCTTACTTGTGGGATATTCTCTTCCCCAACAGGAAATGGCAAAGAGCCCAGCAAAGCTGGTCACATGATCCCTCCTAGGCTCCGCCTTCCCCAGTCATTCTCTTTGCTGTTGCACAGGCAACATCTCCACGGAGATGGCTCAGAGTTTTTTGGTGTTTAAATGTAGTTTTTATTCTTCAATCAAGAGTTTGTTATTTTAAAATAGTGCTGGTATGTACTATTTACTCTGAAACAGAAAAGAGATGAAGATTTCTGTTTGTAAGAGGAAAATGATTTTAGCAACCGTTACTAAAATCGATGGCTGTTTCCACACAGGACTGTTGAGAGGAATTAACTTCAGTTGGGGGAAACAGTGAGCAGACTTTGGCTGCTTGAGGTATGACACATTTCTAACAAGACTTGGTAATGCTGGAAGCTGTCATTTTCCCTATGGGATCCGGTAAGCCATTTTCTTAATTTTCAATATAAGAATACAAGGGCTTCACAAGGGCTTTAAAGACTGGTAGACATTTTTCTGGGCCAAAACGATTACTATATAAGCATGTTTAATGGTTTATAACTTAGGAGAGTTATTTTAATCTTGGCAAATTGTTAAAAAAACGGACAGGCACTGTATTGGACACCTTTTTCACTGGGGGCCTTTCCTAGTCATAGGCAGAGCCTCATTTTCGCGCCACTAATGCGCAGTTGTTTTTGAGAAGCAAGGCATGCAGATGCATGTGTGAGGTGCTCAGATCCACTGAAAAAACTTATTGAAGGCGTCATTTGGTATCGTATTCCCCTCTGGGCTTGGTTGGGTCTCAGCAAAGCAGATACCAGGGACTGTATAGGGGTTAAATGTAAAAACGGCTCCGGTTCCGTTATTTTAAGAGTTAATGCTTTCATTTTGAACATTTCCTTCATACTTTTGCGTATATTCAGTAAAAAAGTGTGTTCAGTTTAAAATTTAAAGAGACAGTAACGGTTTTATTTTAAAACGTTTTTTGTGCTTTGTTACCAAGTTTATGCCTATTAACATGTCTGAACTATCAGATAGACGATGTTCTGTATGTTCGGAAGCCAAGGTTCCTATCCATTTAAATATATGTGATAAATGTGACAATGATACCACTGATAATAATGTTGCCCAAAACGATTCCTTAAGTGAGGGGAGTAAGCATGGTACTGCATCATCCCCTTCTATGTCTACACCAGTCTTGCCCACTCAGGAGGCCCCTAGTACATCTAGTGCGCCAATCCTCCTTACTATGCAACAATTAACGGCTGTAATGGATAATTCTATTAAAAACATTTTAGCCAAAATGCCCACTTATCAGCGAAAGCGCGACTGCTCTGTTTTAGATACTGAAGAGCATGAGGACGCTGATGATAATGGTTCTGACATGCCCTTACACCAGTCTGAAGGGGCTAGGGAGGTTTTGTCTGAGGGAGAAATTTCAGATTCAGGAAAAATTTCTCAACAAGCTGAACCTGATGTTATTACATTTAAATTTAAATTGGAACATCTCCGCGCTCTGCTTAAGGAGGTGTTATCTACTCTGGATGATTGTGACAATTTGGTCATTCCAGAGAAATTATGTAAAATGGACAGGTTCCTAGAGGTCCCGGTGCCCCCCAAAGCTTTTCCTATACCCAGGCGGGTGGCGGACATTGTAAATAAAGAATGGGAAAGGCCCGGCATACCTTTTGTCCCTCCCCCTATATTTAAGAAATTATTTCCTATGGTCGACCCCAGGAAGGACTTATGGCAGACAGTCCCCAAGGTCGAGGGGGCGGTTTCTACTCTAAACAAACGCACCACTATCCCTATAGAAGATGGTTGTGCTTTTAAAGATCCTATGGACAAAAAATTAGAGGGTTTGCTTAAAAAGATGTTTGTTCAGCAAGGTTACCTTCTACAACCAATTTCATGCATTGTTCCTGTCACTACAGCAGCGTGTTTCTGGTTCAAGGAACTAGAAAAGTCGCTCAATCAAGCATCCTCTTATGAGGAGGTTATGAGCAGAGTTCAAGCACTTAAGTTGGCTAACTCTTTTACCTTAGACGCCACTTTGCAATTAGCTAGATTAGCGGCGAAAAATTCAGGGTTTGCTATTGTGGCGCGCAGAGTGCTTTTTGCTAAAGTCTTGGTCAGCGGATGCGTCCTCCAAGAACAAATTACTTAACATACCTTTCAATGGGAAAACGCTGTTTGGCCCTGACTTGAAAGAGATTATTTCAGATATCACTGGGGGTAAGGGCCATGCCCTTCCTCAGGATAGGTCTTTTAAGGCTAAAAATAAACCAAATTTTCGTCCCTTTCGCAGAAACGGACCAGCCTCAAGTTCTACATCCTCTAAGCAAGAGGGTAATACTTCTCAAACCAAGCCAGCCTGGAGGCCAATGCAAGGCTGGAACAAAGGTAAGCAGGCCAAGAAACCTGCCACTGCTACCAAGACAGCATGAGATGTTGGCCCCCGATCCGGGACCAGATCTGGTGGGGGGCAGACTTTCTCTCTTCGCTCAGGCTTGGGCAAGAGATGTTCTGGATCCTTGGGCGCTAGAAATAGTCTCCCAAGGTTATCTTCTAGAATTCAAGGAGCTACCCCCAAGGGGAAGGTTCCACAGGTCTCAATTGTCTTCAGACCACATAAAAAGACAGGCATTCTTACATTGTGTAGAAGACCTGTTAAAAATGGGAGTGATTCATCCTGTTCCATTAGGAGAACAAGGGATGGGATTCTACTCCAATCTGTTCATAGTTCCCAAAAAAGAGGGAACATTCAGACCAATCTTAGATCTCAAGATCCTAAACAAATTTCTCAAGGTTCCATCGTTCAAAATGGAAACCATTCGGACAATTCTTCCTACCATCCAGGAAGGTCAATTCATGACCACGGTGGATTTAAAGGATGCGTATCTACATATTCCTATCCACAAGGAACATCATCGGTTCCTAAGGTTCGCCTTTCTGGACAAGCATTACCAGTTTGTGGCACTTCCATTCGGATTAGCCACTGCTCCAAGAATTTTCACAAAGGTACTAGGGTCCCTTCTAGCGGTGCTAAGACCAAGGGGCATTGCAGTAGTACCTTACTTGGACGACATACTGATTCAAGCGTCGTCTCTACCTCAAGCAAAGGCTCATACGGACATTGTCCTGGCCTTTCTCAGATCTCACGGGTGGAAAGTGAACGTAGAAAAAAGTTCTCTATCTCCGTCAACAAGAGTTCCTCTCTTGGGAACAATAATAGACTCCTTAGAAATGAGGATTTTTCTGACAGAGGCCAGAAAATCAAAACTTCTAAGCTCTTGTCAAGTACTTCATTCTGTTCTTCTTCCTTCCATAGCGCAGTGCATGGAAGTAATAGGTTTGATGGTCGCGGCAATGGACATAGTTCCTTTTGCGCAAATTCATCTAAGACCATTACAACTGTGCATGCTCAGTCAGTGGAATGGGGATTATACAGACTTGTCTCCGACGATACAAGTAGATCAGAGGACCAGAGATTCACTTCGTTGGTGGCTGACCCTGGACAACCTGTCACAAGGGATGAGCTTCCGCAGACCAGAGTGGGTCATTGTCACGACCGACGCCAGTCTGGTGGGCTGGGGCGCGGTCTGGGAACCCCTGAAAGCTCAGGGTCTTTGGTCTCGGGAAGAATCTCTTCTCCCGATAAACATTCTGGAACTGAGAGCGATATTCAATGCTCTCAAGGCTTGGCCTCAGCTAGCAAAGGCCAAATTCATACGGTTTCAATCAGACAACATGACGACTGTTGCGTATATCAACCATCAGGGGGGAACAAGGAGTTCCCTGGCGATGGAAGAAGTGACCAAAATAATTCAATGGGCGGAGACTCACTCCTGCCACTTGTCTGCAATCCACATCCCAGGAGTGGAAAATTGGGAAGCGGATTTTCTGAGTCGTCAGACATTTCATCCGGGGGAGTGGGAACTCCATCCGGAAATCTTTGCCCAAACAATTCAATTGTGGGGCATTCCAGACATGGATCTGATGGCGTCTCGTCAGAACTTTAAGGTTCCTTGCTACGGGTCCAGATCCAGGGATCCCAAGGCGACTCTAGTGGATGCACTAGTAGCACCTTGGAGCTTCAACCTAGCTTATGTGTTCCCACCGTTTCCTCTCATTCCCAGGCTGGTAGCCAGGATCAAACAGGAGAGGGTATCGGTGATCTTGATAGCTCCTGCGTGGCCACGCAGGACTTGGTATGCAGATCTGGTGAATATGTCATCGGCTCCACCATGGAAGCTACCTTTGAGACAGGACCTTCTTGTTCAAGGTCCGTTCGAACATCCGAATCTTCCCTCACTCCAACTGACTGCTTGGAGATTGAACGCTTGATTTTATCAAAGCGAGGGTTCTCAGATTCTGTCATTGATACTCTTGTTCAGGCTAGAAAGCCTGTAACTAGAAAAATCTACCATAAAATATGGAAAAAATATATCTGTTGGTGTGAATCTAAAGGATTCCCATGGAACAAGATAAAAATTCCTAAGATTCTATCCTTTCTACAAGAAGGTTTGGAGAAAGGATTATCTGCAAGTTTTTTGAAGGGACAGATTTCTGCTTTATCTGTTTTACTTCACAAAAAGCTGGCGGCTGTGCCAGATGTTCAAGCTTTTGTTCAGGCTCTGGTTAGAATCAAGCCTGTTTACAAACCTTTGACTCCTCCTTGGAGTCTCAATTTAGTTCTTTCAGTTCTTCAGGGGGTTCCGTTTGAACCCCTACATTCCGTTGATATCAAGTTATTATCTTGGAAAGTTTTGTTTTTGGTTGCAATTTCTTCTGCTAGAAGAGTTTCAGAGTTATCTGCTCTGCAGTGTTCTCCTCCTTATTTGGTGTTCCATGCAGATAAGGTGGTTTTGCGTACTAAGCCTGGTTTTCTTCCGAAAGTTGTTTCTAACAAAAATATTAACCAGGAGATAGTCGTGCCTTCTTTGTGTCCGAATCCAGTTTCAAAGAAGGAACGTTTGTTGCACAATTTGGATGTAGTTCGTGCTCTAAAATTCTATTTAGAGGCTACAAAGGATTTCAGACAAACATCTTCCTTGTTTGTTGTTTATTCTGGTAAAAGGAGAGGTCAAAAAGCAACTTGTACCTCTCTCTCTTTTTGGCTTAAAAGCATCATCAGATTGGCTTATGAGACTGCCGGACGGCAGCCTCCTGAAAGAATCACAGCTCATTCCACTAGGGCCGTGGCTTCCACATGGGCCTTCAAGAACGAGGCTTCTGTTGATCAGATATGTAAGGCAGCGACTTGGTCTTCACTGCACACTTTTACCAAATTTTACAAATTTGATACTTTTGCTTCTTCTGAGGCTATTTTTGGGAGAAAGGTTTTGCAAGCCGTGGTGCCTTCCATCTAGGTGACCTGATTTGCTCCCTCCCATCATCCGTGTCCTAAAGCTTTGGTATTGGTTCCCACAAGTAAGGATGACGCCGTGGACCGGACACACCTATGTTGGAGAAAACAGAATTTATGTTTACCTGATAAATTACTTTCTCCAACGGTGTGTCCGGTCCACGGCCCGCCCTGGTTTTTTAATCAGGTCTGATAATTTATTTTCTTTAACTACAGTCACCACGGTATCATATGATTTCTCCTATGCAAATATTCCTCCTTTACGTCGGTCGAATGACTGGGGAAGGCGGAGCCTAGGAGGGATCATGTGACCAGCTTTGCTGGGCTCTTTGCCATTTCCTGTTGGGGAAGAGAATATCCCACAAGTAAGGATGACGCCGTGGACCGGACACACCGTTGGAGAAAGTAATTTATCAGGTAAACATAAATTCTGTTTTTTTCTTACCTTAAAAATGTGACTTTTTTTCCCTGTGGGCTGTTAGGCTCGCGGGGGCTGAAAATGCTTCATTTTATTGCGTCATTCTTGGCGCAGACTTTTTTGGCGCAAAAAATCTTTTCTGTTTCCGGCGTCATACGTGTCGCTGGAAGTTGCGTCATTTTTTGACGTCCTTTTGCGCCAAAAATGTCGGCGTTCCGGATGTGGCGTCATTTTTGGCGCCAAAAAGCATTTAGGCGCCAAACAATGTGGGCGTATTATTTGGCGCCAAAAAATATGGGCGTCGCTTTTGTCTCCACATTATTTCAGCCTCATTTTTTCTTTGCTTCTGGTTACTAGAAGCTTGTTTATTGGCATTTTTTCCCATTCCTGAAACTGTCATTTAAGGAATTTGATCAATTTTGCTTTATATGTTGTTTTTTCTCTTACATATTGCAAGATGTCTCACGTTGCATCTGAGTCAGAAGATACTTCAGGAAAATCGCTGTCTAGTGCTGGAACTACCAAAGCTAAGTGTATCTGCTGTAAACTTTTGGTAGCTATTCCTCCGGCTGTTGTTTGTATTAATTGTCATGACAAACTTGTTAAAGCAGATAATATTTCCTTTAGTAATGTACCATTGCCTGTTGCAGTTCCCTCAACATCTAAGGTGCAGAATGTTCCTGATAACATAAGAGATTTTGTTTCTGAATCCATCAAGAAGGCTATGTCTGTTATTTCTCCTTCTAGTAAACATAAAAAAATCTTTTAAAACTTCTCTCTCTACAGATGAATTTTTAAATGAACATCATCATTCTGATTCTGATGACTCTTCTGGTTCAGAGGATTCTGTCTCAGAGATTGATGCTGATAAATCTTCATATTTATTTAAAATGGAATTTATTCGTTCTTTACTTAAAGAAGTACTAATTGCTTTAGAAATAGAGGATTCTGGTCCTCTTGATACTAATTCTAAACGTTTAGATAAGGTATTTAAATCTCCTGTGGTTATTCCAGAAGTTTTTCCTGTTCCTAATGCTATTTCTGAAGTAATTTCCAGAGAATGGGATAAATTGGGTAATTCATTTACTCCTTCTAAACGTTTTAAGCAATTATATCCTGTGCCGTCTGACAGATTAGAATTTTGGGACAAAATCCCTAAAGTCGATGGGGCTATTTCTACCCTTGCTAAACGTACTACTATTCCTACGTCAGATGGTACTTCGTTTAAAGATCCTTTAGATAGGAAAATTGAATCCTTTCTAAGAAAAGCTTATCTGTGTAGAGGTAATCTTCTTAGACCTGCTATATCTTTGGCTGATGTTGCTGCAGCTTCAACTTTTTGGTTGGAGACTTTAGCACAACAAGTAACAGATCATGATTCTCATAATATTATTCTTCTTCTTCAGCATGCTAATAATTTTATATGTGATGCCATTTTTGATATTATCAGAGTTGATGTCAGGTTTATGTCTCTAGCTATTTTAGCTAGAAGAGCTTTATGGCTTAAAACTTGGAATGCTGATATGGCTTCTAAATCAACTCTACTTTCCATTTCTTTCCAGGGTAACAAATTATTTGGTTCTCAGTTGGATTCCATTATCTCAACTGTTACTGGTGGGAAAGGAACTTTTTTACCACAGGATAAAAAATCTAAGGGTAAAAACAGGGCTAATAATCGTTTTCGTTCCTTTCGTTTCAACAAAGAACAAAAGCCTGATCCTTCATCCTCAGGAGCAGTTTCAGTTTGGAAACCATCTCCAGTCTGGAATAAATCCAAGCCTTCTAGAAAGGCAAAGCCTGCTTCTAAGTCCACATGAAGGTGCGGCCCTCATTCCAGCTCAGCTGGTAGGGGGCAGGTTACGTTTTTTCAAAGAAATTTGGATCAATTCTGTTCACAATCTTTGGATTCAGAACATTGTTTCAGAAGGGTACAGAATTGGTTTCAAGATGAGACCTCCTGCAAAGAGATTTTATCTTTCCCGTGTCCCAGTAAATCCAGTGAAAGCTCAAGCATTTCTGAATTGTGTTTCAGATCTAGAGTTGGCTGGAGTAATTATGCCAGTTCCAGTTCTGGAACAGGGGATGGGGTTTTATTCAAATCTCTTCATTGTACCAAAGAAGGAGAATTCCTTCAGACCAGTTCTGGATCTAAAAATATTGAATCGTTATGTAAGGATACCAACGTTCAAAATGGTAACTGTAAGGACTATCTTGCCTTTTGTTCAGCAAGGGCATTTTATGTCCACAATAGATTTACAGGATGCATATCTGCATATTCCGATTCATCCAGATCATTATCAGTTCCTGAGATTCTCTTTTCTGGACAA
Source organism: Bombina bombina (assembly GCF_027579735.1). Lineage (NCBI taxonomy): Eukaryota > Metazoa > Chordata > Amphibia > Anura > Bombinatoridae > Bombina > Bombina bombina. The sequence continues at coordinate 3,435,536 of NC_069500.1, forward strand.
GCATTACCAGTTTGTGGCTCTGCCGTTTGGCCTAGCTACAGCTCCAAGAATTTTTACAAAGGTTCTCGGTGCCCTTCTGTCTGTAATCGGAGAACAGGGTATTGTGGTATTTCCTTATTTGGACGATATCTTGGTACTTGCTCAGTCTTTACATTTAGCAGAATCTCATACGAATCGACTTGTGTTGTTTCTTCAAGATCATGGTTGGAGGATCAATTCACCAAAAAGTTCATTGATTCCTCAGACAAGGGTAACCTTTCTGGGTTTCCAGATAGATTCAATGTCCATGACTCTGTCTTTAACAGACAAGAGACGTCTAAAATTGATTTCAGCTTGTCGAAACCTTCAGTCACAATCATTCCCTTCGGTAGCCTTATGCATGGAAAGTCTAGGTCTTATGACTGCTGCATCGGACGCGATCCCCTTTGCTCGTTTTCACATGCGACCTCTTCAGCTCTGTATGCTGAATCAATGGTGCAAGGATTACACAAAGATATCTCAATTAATATCTTTAAAACCGATTGAACGACACTCTCTAACGTGGTGGACAGATCACCATCGTTTAATTCAGGGGGCTTCTTTTGTGCTTCCGACCTGGACTGTAATTTCAACAGATGCAAGTCTCACAGGTTGGGGAGCTGTGTGGGGATCTCTGACGGCACAAGGAGTTTGGGAATCTCAGGAGGTGAGATTACCGATCAATATTTTGGAACTCCGTGCAATTTTCAGAGCTCTTCAGTCTTGGCCTCTTCTGAAGAGAGAATCGTTCATTTGTTTTCAGACAGACAATGTCACTACTGTGGCATACATCAATCATCAAGGAGGGACTCACAGTCCTCTGGCTATGAAAGAAGTATCTCGAATTCTGGTTTGGGCGGAATCCAGCTCCTGTCTAATCTCTGCGGTTCATATCCCAGGTATAGAGAATTGGGAAGCGGATTATCTCAGTCGCCAAACGTTGCATCCGGGCGAATGGTCTCTTCACCCAGAGGTATTTCTTCAGATTGTTCAAATGTGGGAGCTTCCAGAAATAGATCTGATGGCGTCTCATCTAAACAAGAAACTTCCCAGGTATCTGTCCAGATCCCGGGATCCTCAGGCGGAAGCAGTGGATGCATTATCACTTCCTTGGAAGTATCATCCTGCTTATATCTTTCCGCCTCTAGTTCTTCTTCCAAGAGTAATCTCCAAGATTCTGAAGGAATGCTCGTTTGTTCTGCTGGTAGCTCCGGCATGGCCTCACAGGTTTTGGTATGCGGATCTTGTCCGGATGGCCTCTTGCCATCCGTGGACTCTTCCGCTATGACCAGACCTTCTGTCGCAAGGTCCTTTTTTCCATCAGGATCTCAAATCCTTAAATTTAAAGGTATGGAGATTGAACGCTTGATTCTTGGTCAAAGAGGTTTCTCTGACTCTGTGATTAATACTATGTTACAGGCTCGTAAATCTGTATCCAGAGAGATATATTATAGAGTCTGGAAGACTTATATTTCTTGGTGTCTTTCTCATCATTTTTCTTGGCATTCTTTTAGAATTCCGAGAATTTTACAGTTTCTTCAGGATGGTTTAGATAAAGGTTTATCCGCAAGTTCTTTGAAAGGACAAATCTCTGCTCTTTCTGTTCTTTTTCACAGAAAGATTGCTAATCTTCCTGATATTCTTTGTTTTGTACAAGCTTTGGTTCGTATAAAACCTGTCATTAAGTCAATTTCTCCTCCTTGGAGTTTGAATTTGGTTCTGGGGGCTCTTCAAGCTCCTCCGTTTGAACCTATGCATTCATTGGACATTAAATTACTTTCTTGGAAAGTTTTGTTCCTTTTGGCAATCTCTTCTGCCAGAAGAGTTTCTGAATTATCTGCTCTTTCTTGTGAGTCTCCTTTTCTGATTTTTCATCAGGATAAGGCAGTGTTGCGAACTTCTTTTGAAATTTTACCTAAAGTTGTGAATTCTAACAACATTAGTAGGGAAATTGTGGTTCCTTCATTATGTCCTAATCCTAAGAATTCTAAGGAGAAATCATTGCATTCTTTGGATGTTAGTAGCTTCAACATTATATTTCAAAGCTCTAAGTCTTTCCGAAAGACTTCTAGTTTATTTGTTATCTTTTCTGGTTCTAGAAAAGGCCAGAAAGCTTCTGCCATTTCTTTGGCATCTTGGTTGAAATCTTTAATTCATCTTGCCTATGTTGAGTCGTGTAAATCTCCGCCTCAAAGGATTACAGCTCATTCTACTAGGTCAGTTTCTACTTCCTGGGCGTTTAGGAATGAAGCTTCGGTTGATCAGATTTGCAAATCAGCAACTTGGTCCTCTTTGCATACTTTTACTAAATTCTACCATTTTGATGTATTTTCTTCTTCTGAAGCAGTTTTTGGTAGAAAAGTACTTCAGGCAGCGGTTTCAGTTTGAATCTTCTGCTTATGTTTTTCATTAAACTTTATTTTGGGTGTGGATTATTTTCAGCAGGAATTGGCTGTCTTTATTTTATCCCTCCCTCTCTAGTGACTCTTGCGTGGAAAGATCCACATCTTGGGTAATCATTATCCCATACGTCACTAGCTCATGGACTCTTGCTAATTACATGAAAGAAAACATAATTTATGTAAGAACTTACCTGATAAATTCATTTCTTTCATATTAGCAAGAGTCCATGAGGCCCGCCCTTTTTTTGGGGTGGTTATGATTTTTGTATAAAGCACAATTATTCCAATTCCTTATTTTATATGCTTTCGCACTTTTTTATCACCCCACTTCTTGGCTATTCGTTAAACTGAATTGTGGGTGCGGTGAGGGGTGTATTTATAGGCATTTAGAGGTTTGGGAAACTTTGCCCCTCCTGGTAGGAATGTATATCCCATACGTCACTAGCTCATGGACTCTTGCTAATATGAAAGAAATGAATTTATCAGGTAAGTTCTTACATAAATTATGTTTTATATAGATAAATGCCACCTGCTTTGTGTGTATATGTGTGTGTGTGTGTATATATGTGTATGTGTATGTGTGTGTGTGTATATATGTGTATATGTATATGTATATATATATATATATATATATATATATATATATATATATATAATGCTAATTAGTAATGTATGCTAAGTGCTTGCTAACACCTGGTTTGGCACTCAAGGTTATTAATGCTTATTTGAATTTCATACTCTAGCAATGATAGCGATATAATTATTTATATAGATAAATGCCACCAGTTGTGTATATATAGCTGATCACTTGTGTTTTTCCCTTTGCAGGTCTTGGCCCTCTCTTTCTGTCTGATACTTTTTCCCAGCCTCTACCCTTTTGGGTCAAAAGTGGGAAACTCTGACCTGCATGGAGGTAAGTTAAACGGCAAGCAGTAAATGGGCAGAAAGGGCCCCTCCTTAGTCACGGTCATCTCACACTACCTGATGCCCTCTCCTTACCCCTGTACCTCTCACGTGCCCTCTCCTTACCCCTCACGGGCCCTCTCCTTACCCCTGTAGCTCTCCTCATGTTCCTACCTGCTGCTGATGCCCCTCACGGGCCCTCTCCTTACCCCTGTACCCCTCAAGGGCCCTCTCCTTATCCCTGTACCACTCCTCATATTCTTACCTGCTAATGCCCCTCACGCGCCCTCTCCTTACTCCTGTACCTCTCACCCGCCCTCTCCTTACCCCTGTACCTCTCACGCGCCCTCTCCTTACCCCTGTACCTCTCACGCGCCCTCTCCTTACTGCTTATGTCCTTCATGTGCCCTGTACACATTTTGCACCCTCTGATTATTTCCCCTCTTCCTGTGTTTTCAGTGTTATCTCGCCAGTTGCGTGTGCACAATTCAGATCCTGGATCTGTCACCTCAGTATTCCCAGGAGCACTACAGTCCAATAATGCTCCTCCATATAAGACTATGAATGGTCCTGACCTTGAGGAACCGTTACTTGATCAGGATGTGCAACTTGAGCCAGTGCTGCAGGGAGCCCTTAATGACACTCCTGTGCAGAATGTTGGAACCGCAGAATCTACATCCAACACAAATAGTAATTCCTCTGCTGACTTTCCTGACGATGGACGGCATATGGCTGGGGGGGAATCGGACACAGCACCATCCCTCTCCTCTCACCTCCCACATGTAGCTCAGGAGAAGCAGGAGTGGCTGGAGAAGCCGCGTAGCGTTTTTATAACTCAGCATCACTCGGACGAGATGTAATTAGGTGGAGCGTTGTGTACATAAGACTGAATGTATAAATACTGCAGAGCATTACTCTCTAACCCTGCCAGTGAGGTAGAAGCACAGAGCACTGTACAGTAGCTGCTGGCGACCCTATTGGCAGAGCACTGTACAGTAGCTGCTGGCGACACTGTATTGGCAGAGCATCGTACAGTAGCTGCTGGTGACACTGTATTGGCAGAGCACTGTACCGTAGCTGCCAGTGACATGGTTCTGTGGAGGTAGTAATGCACTTATTGTAAGGTGCAGCAGTGCACCCAACTGTATATTGATCTATATAATGTAAAGTCTTTAATAAATACGTGTCATGAATACCTCATGATTGAGATGCTAAGGGGTTAATTTTCTGTAGCGTGTGTGCTAAAAACATTTTTTTTATATATAAGAACAACTGTGTTGCTGTGTTTTTGTGTTAATGATTTTTCCCTTTGATCAGCCAGAACCCCTAATAAATAAGCTTGTAAGATGCACAAGAGAACTTTATTGCACCAACCTGTCAGCAAAGGGATTGATGAAACACAGGGTCTTTTTCAAAGAACTAACATGGGGTCATTGACAAGACAGCCAGCCTTGCAAATTAGTGCTTTAATAATAATAATGCCTCAGAAACACAAAGAAGGCAATATATATGGTGTTTGGTATCAAAATACTCCTTGCAACCCAACTAAAAGATTGCCTATCTGTGTATATGAAATAGATGTATATAGCAGAAGTTATAACCTGTTCTATAATTTCAGCCAAAAAGCTAAAGAGAGATACTGGGATAAAGGGACGTTGTACCGGGAGTCCATTCCAGTGGAGGGACAGGATCCCTGGCTAGCTGAGAGACAGTGGTACCTAAACAGTTTAGAGCACAACTGTTAAGAGTGGCCCATGAAATTCCTATGGCGGGACATCTAGGGGTACAGAGAACCAAAGCCCGGTTATCCCATCACTTTTATTGGCTTGGGATGGGTACTGATGTTGCTAATTATTGTCGCTCCTGTCCTGCATGTCACAAAGTAGGGAAACCTGGAGAGGTGGGTTGTGCCCCTTTAATTCCCCTTCCCATTGTGACTGAGCCCTTTGAGAGGGTGGCTGAGGATATAGTAGGTCCCCTAGCTATCCCAAGCAGTTCAGTGAAAAGATTCATTCTGACTGTAGTGGATTATGCAACTCGCTACCCAGAGCCTGTAGCCCTTTCATCTATCAGGGCTGATAAAGTGGCTGATTGGGTATCTTTTCTAGGGTAGGTTTCCCTAATGAAATGCTAACTGATCAAGGCACCCAATTTATGTCTAGACTGATGCAGAGTCTCTGTAAAAAGGTGCAGGTGGAACACCTAGTGACTAGCCCATATTACCCCCAGACCAATGGCTTGTGTGAAAGGTTTAATGGGACCCTGAAGTAGATGCTCAAAACCTTTGTGGAGTCACAGGGGAAGGACTGGGAGCATTACCTGCCACACCTCCTATTTGCTTATAGGGAGGTGCCCCAGGAATCCACTGATTTATCCCCCTTTTAACTCCTATAAGGGCGCAGAGTGTGTGGCCCTCTTGATCTGATCAGGGAGGAGTGGGAAGGAAAATTGGGCACTCAAGAGACCTCTGTAGTGGACTATGTAATAAGGTTCAGGGACAGAATGCATAGCCTAATGGGGGAGGTACAGGAAAACCTAAAGGAAGCCCAGTCTAAGCAGGAGAAATAGTATGACCGGACTACTATAGAGAGGGTGTATGATGTGGGACAGAAAGTGCTTGTCTTAATACCCATGAGACAGAACAAATTACAGGCTGCCTGGGAGGGTTCGTTTACTATCCTAAAGAGAATGAATGATGTATACTATGTGGTGTTTCTGGATGAAGAGGGTAAAAACAAAAAATCCATCATGTAAATATAAAAGCATATTATGACAGAGAACCCACTGTGTTAACTGTGTGTAGTTTGCCTGGAGAAGAGCATGAGACAGACCTTCTTGTTGATTTACTAGCCTCAACCAGAAAAGCCAACACCCTAGAAGCCGCCCAGGTTAGTGCCCACTTAACTGGGGATCTGAGATTCTTGGGCCTTATTACAGAGTGTTCACAGGAAACCCTGGCAGGACACACTTAGTCACACATCATGAAGACACTGGGAATCACCATCCCCTCAGACAAACAGCTTACCGGGTATCCTTGCAGGTCAGTGCTGACATAAAAAGGGAGATGGAGGAAATGCTAGAGCTGAGAGTAATTTGCAAGTCCCAGAGCCCCTTGGCCTCCCCAGTAGTACTAGTCCCCAAAAAAGACAAAACCACTAGGTTCTGTGTGGATTACAGAAAGCTTAATTTGGTGACTGCATTTGATGCTTATCCTATGCCTCGCATAGGTGAGCTATTAGACAGACTAGCAGGGGCCAAATTCCTTAGCATCATGGATCTCAGCAGGGGATACTGGCAGAATCCGACACCAAAAGCTCAAGAGAGGTCTGCCTTTATCACTCTCTTTGGGGTGTATGAATTCCAGGTGATGTCCTTTATGATGAAAAATGCCCATGCCACATTTCAACGACTAGTTAACCACTTGTTGGAGGGGCATGCTGTTTCATACCTGGATGTTTTTGCAGTGTTCAGTGATACCTGGGAGGAACACCTCACACATTTATCCAGTGTATTGTACCAAATAGCCACTGCTGGGCTAACGATAAAGCCAGATAAGTGTCAGCTGGGCATGGGGGAGGTCCAGTACTTGGGTCACCTGGTGGGAGGGGGGATACTGCACCCAGAGCCAAGTAAAACTAAAGCCATAATGGCCTGGCCTACCCCTCAAACAAAAAACAGGTTATGTTCTTCCTGGGTACCACAGGGTACTATAGAAAGTTTGTGCCACACTATAACACCATAGCTAAACCACTAACTGACCTTACCAAAAAAAACTACCCAAAACAGTTAAATGGACAGGGCTTTAAATTAATTTAAAATTGCCCTTACTGATTCTACTGTGCTACAGGCACCTGGTTTTCATAGAAGATTCATAGTCCAAACGGATGCCTCTAACTATGGGCTAGGGGCTGTTCTGAGGTGAATAAGAAAGGGGAATTGTACCCAATTGTATATCTCAGCAGGAAACTACTTCCACTAGAAGTGGCATATGCCACTTTGGAAAAAGAGTGCCTTGCTATAGTTTGGGCCTTGCAAAAACTGCAGCCTTCTCTTTATCAACGCCAGTTTACAGTGATTACTGACCACAACCCCTTACACTGGTTACATAGGGTAGCTGGCTCAAATGGTAAACTCCTCAGGTGGAGCCTAGCTCTACAACATGAGTTTACCATACAACATAAAAAGGGCAGTATGCATGGTAACGCTGATGATCTTTCACGCCAGGGGGAGTGTCCCCTTTTATTCGCAGCTGGAGTGGCTTGTGTGCCCCCTCCCTTGCTTCTCTTATTTGGGGGAGGTTGAATACCTCATGATTGAGATGCTAAGGGGTTAATTTTCTGTAGCTTGTGTGCTAAAAACTTGTTTTTTCAAGAAGAACTGTTACTGTGTTTTTGTGTTAATGAGTTTTTCCTTTGATCAGCCAGAACCTCTAATAAATAAGCTTTTAAGATGCACAAGAGAACTTTATTTCACCAACCTGTCAGCAAAGAGATTGATGAAACACAGGGTCTTTTCAAAGAACTAGCATGGGTCATTGACAAGACAGCCAGCCTTGCAAATTAGTGCGTTTATAAGTAGTAATGACTCAGAAACATAAAGGATGCAATATATATGGTGTTTGGTATCAAAATACTCCTCGCAACATCACTAAAAGATTGCCTTTCTGTGTATATGAAATAGATGTATATAGCAGAAGTTATAACGTGTTCTATAATTTCAGCCAAAAACTCAGGACTTTGATTGTCGTAAAAGAGAGGGGTTTCCTAGCCCTCTGGAAAGAAGGTGGGTCAAGCAATTTGATATAATGAAAAGTATACAAATTTTGTGTTTAACAATTCGTTGTTCATTCTTCATGGGAGGCTGTATACTACAGATTGAGTGACCAACTTTTTCTGCCATCTCCGTGGCACAGACAACTAAAAGCTAGTAAAGTATAAGGTTTCTGTTATTTCTCCTTTTTATTTTTAAAACTGTTTGCTTGTGTATAATTCTACTTGTTCACATCTTTCTATTAATGCACTGTACATAATTTTTCGCATAATAAATCATTCACTTATTAAGCTTTTGCCTCTGTCTAATATTTGAACTACGTTACTGAAAGAGACTGGTAGTATTAAAGGGACATGACACCCACATTTTTTCTTTTATGATTTAGAAAGAATGCAATTTTAAACATCTTTCTAATTTACTTATATTATCTAATTTGTTTTATTCTCTTGATATTCTTTGCTGAAAAGCATATCTAGATATGCTCAGTAGCTGCTGATTGGTTGCTGCACATAGAAGCCTTGTGTGATTGGCTCACCATGGCATTGCTTTTTCTTCAACTAAGGATATCTAAAAAGTTAAGCAAAATATATAATGGAAGTAAATTGTAATGTTGTTTAAATTTATATTCTCTATCTGAATCATGAAAGAAAGATTGTGGGTTTAGTGGCCCTTTAAGACTGTGATTTTAGTTTTTTTTTGTTTTTTTTTGCTAAATTGTATTCTGGGAATTTAACTTGTTAGCTTGGGTTTTCCTTAAAGGGACAGTATACTATAAAATTGTTTCTTTCCTAAGATATGGTGAGTCCACGGAATCATCAATTACTGTTGGGAATATCACTCCTGGCCAGCAGGAGGAGGCAAAAAGCACAGCAGAAAAGCTGTTAAGTATCACTCCCCTTCCCACAATCCCATGATTCTCTTTGTCATTCTCTTTGCCTTCAGTGCAAGGAGGTGGTCAAGTTTTTTGGTGTCTGAAGATTTTCCCTTCAATAAAGATTTTAATATTTTGAAAGCCAGAGTAGGTTTTCCCTGATCTTTCCTATCATGAGAGGGTATAGCTGTGCTCCACGTTAGTTTCTTCAGTAGGGGAGTGGTGGCTTTCAAGCAGTTAGGAACTTGTGAAGTGGGTCTCACTGTGTTTTTCTGACAAATTGCTGCCCTGATATAGAAAACTAGAGTAGGTTTACTCTGTCCTTTCTTATTTCCACAGGTATCTGTGAGAAGTGGCTTCCTTTCATGCCGGGGAAGCTGTCCTCCTGCCGGACAGTGAAGGGTGCAGGTAAGTGCCATTTTTGGTTTCTTCTGGGGAAGAGCTCTGGCACTGAAACAGTTTAGTCTGCACTTAAACCGAGACTTTTGCATTCCTGAAGTTCAGGATTCATAAAGGCAGGGAGCAGACACTGTGTGATGTTTGAGAGATTAAAAATCAGTGGTGGCTCAGTAATTTTATTTTTAATTGGTCACTGTTAATCCAGTTTTTGGTGGAAGCCGGTCATGTTTTATTCCCTTATAGTCTGGGAAACTTTATGCCGGTCTGTATAGTAAAGTTATGGCCTCCTGGACCGTCCCTGTCGTCATAGGAGAGCGGATCCCTTTCTGAGACGGAAGTCAATGCTAAGAGCATGCAGATTTACACTTCCGTCATGCAGCTTGTAACAGTTTCCTCAGCATCAACGGAGAGACATCTTAGAGGTCCGGAGCTGCTGCAATCAGTCATCAGAGTCTCAATCAGCTCAGTGGTGCAGAGGGGGCAGGTAGGCGCCTCAGCTATATTGCTGAGGTGTAGAAGGCAGTTATAAGAGGTTTTTTGGGGCTTCCAAAAGAAAGACTTTGGTGTTTAAAGATTTTCTCTTTGGTTAATTCAATGTATGCATTGATTTTGCAAGGTCTGTTCTTTATCCCTTTTTGTGTGATAAATTCCCTTGCAATATGGGATATCGAAGAGTCTGTGCCTTCTGTAGAGTGCAACCTTTGTTTTGATAACCAAGTGCCCTTTTGTTCTTCTTGTATTGAGAGAACTCTAATGTACAAAAAATAGACTTTTTGTTTCTGAAACAATTCCTTCTTCTGATACTGAAGTTGTTTCCTTCAGATTTAAGCTTGAACACCTTCGTGTTTTGTTAAAGGAGGTTTTGTCTACTTTGGACGACTCGGATACCCCTGTCGTTGTGAACCCTAAGAAATCTAGCAAATTAAATAGATACTTTGATGTACCCTCCTCTGGGGAGGTGTTTCCATTGCCAGACTGTGCTACAGAGATTATTGCCCGGGAATGGAAGAGACCTGGAATTCCTTTTTCTTCCTCTCCAGTTTTTAGAAAGATGTTCCCGTGCTTGACTCCATTAAGAAATCGTGGCAGACTTTACCCAAGGTGGAAGGGGCTATCTCTACACTGGCCAAGAGAACTACTATTCCTATTGAGATTAGTTGCTCTTTCAATGACCCTATGGACAAGAAGCTGGAGGCTTCTTAAAGATGTATATTCATCAGGGTATATTCATCAGGGTCTCCAATAGCAACCGGCGGTATTTATTGCTACAGTGACAAGTGCGATGGCATATTGGTTTGACGCTTTGTCTGAGTCCCTCCAAGCAGAGACTCCCTTGGAGGAGATACAGGATAGGATAAAGGCCCTTAAGTTAGCCAATTCTTTTATCACTGACTCCTCATTGCAGGTCATTAAGTTGGAAGCCAAAATATCTGGTTTCGCGATTTTGGTGCATAGAGCGTTATGGCTGAAATCTTGGTCAGCAGATGTTTCCTTCAAATCTAAGCTTTTGGTGAATCCTTACAAGGGAAAGACCTTATTTGGGCCAGGTTTGGCAGAAATATGTCTGATATCACGGGTGGTAAAAGATCTTTTCTGCCTCAAGATAGGAAGAATAGGCCGAAAGGATATCAGAGTAATTTTCGTTCCTTTCATAACATCAGAGGTAAGTCTTCCCCCTCTTCTACCAAGCAAGAACAGTCCAAGCCTTCATGGAAACCCAGTCAGTCTTGGAAAAAGGGGAAGCAATCTAAGAAGCCTGCAGCTGAGTCAGTCAGTATGAAGGGTTTGCCCCGATCCGGGATTGGATCAAGTGGGGGGCAGACTGTTTTCTCAGGCATGGATACGAGATTTGCCAGATCCGTGGGCCGTGGACATAGTATCCCAGGGTTACAAATTAGAATTCAAGACTTTTCCTCCCAGGGGCAGGTTCCACCTCTCAAGATTATCTGTAGACCAGATAAAGATAAAAAGAAAGGCGTTTTTGAAATGGGAAATCTGGACAAAAATTTTCAGTTTGTGGCTCTTCCATTTAGCCTCGCCACAGCTCCTAGAATTTTCCCAAAGGTCCTGGGAGCTCTTTTGGCAGTAATTTGGTATCGGGGAATTGCAGTGGTGCCTTATCTGGATGACATTCTGGTTCAGGCGCCTTCTTTTCCACTAGCAAAATCTCACACAGAGGTATTGTTGTCTTTTCTTCGTTCCCACGGAAGGGAGATGAATCTGGTTAAGAGTTCCCTTGTTCCGGCTACAAGGTTGGTCTTCTTAGGAACATTATAGATTCCCTATCAATGAAAATATTTCTGACGGAAGTCAGAAGAGCCAAGATTCTTTCCTCTTGCCTATCTATACAGTCTCCTGTACGTCCATCAGTGGCCCAATGTATGGAGGTAATTGGTCTGATGGTGGCGTCCATGGACATAGTTCCCTTTGCTCGATTCCATTTAAGAGCTCTACAGTTATGCATGCGCAGTCAATGGAACGGGGATTTTGCAGACCTGTCTCAGAGAATAGTTCTATATCAATCGACAAGAGACTCTCTTCCATGGTCGCTGTCTCAAGAACATCTGTCTCAGGGAACATGCTTTCGAAGATCCTCATGGGTGATTGTGACCACAGACACCAGCCTGATGGGCTGGGGAGGAGTCTGGGACTCGTTGAAGGCGCAGGTACTTTGGTCTCAGGAGGAATGCCTTGATGGCTTGGCCTCAGCTGGCTTTAGTCTGGTTTATCAGGTTCCAGTCAGACAACATAACCTCAGTGGCTTACATCAACCACCAGGGGGGAACTCTGAGTTCCTTAGCCATGAAGGAGGTGGCAGAAGCTCACAATTACTGTCTTATCTGCCATCCATATTACGGGAATGGACAACTCAGAAGCGGATTTCCTAAGCAGACAGACTTTTCATCCCGGGGAGTGGGAACCCCATCCAGAAGTGTTCTCCAGGTTAACCATCAAATGGGGGGTAACGGAATTGGATATGATGGCGGCTCGACAGAACGCCAAGCTTCCAAAGTACAGTTCAAGGTCAAGGGATCCTGAGGCCTTCCTGATAGATGCTCTGGCAGTTTCTTGGAACTTCACGTTGGCATATCTTTTTCCTCCGTTTGCTCTCCTTCCATGAGTCATTGCTCGGATCAAGCAGGAGAGAGCATTGGTGTTTCTAATAGCTCCTGCGTGGCCTCGCAGGATCTGGTATGCAGACCTAGTGGAAATGTCATCTCTACCGCCTTGGAGACTTCCTCTGAGGAAGGACCTTCTACTTCAGGGTCCTATTCTTCATCGAAATCTCATTTCTCTGAAGCTGACTGCTTGGAGAATGAACGCTTAATTTTATCTAAGCATGGTTTTTCCGAGTCGGTCTTTGAGACCATGATTCAGGCTCGTAAGCCTGTTACTAGAAAGATTTACCATAAGATATGGCGTAAATATCTTTATTGGTGTGAATCCAAGGGATACTCTTGGAGTAGAGTAAAAAGAAATGCCAAGATACAGCGCTACACTACCCTCAGATGAGGGTTGGGTTGCTAAAGATGGTGTCCACGACTAGGAATGTGTATACATCAAGGTTAATATATAATATTGTGTTACACAAAGAATATATATAAAACCATGTGAAAAAGTACTTAAAAGGTAAAAGATTAAAAACAAATAAATATATATATATATATATATATATATATATATATATATATATATATATATATATATATGATGTGATATTAAAATGTATTAAACAAACATTTTATTAACATAAACTGACAGTTAAAAATACAGTTAAAAATAGATTCAACAATCTAATGGATTGCCCCATACAATGTCCAAGAAGTTATGTCCTATGTAACCTACAAGTGTTTAAGTCCCATACCAAAATGTCCAAAGCAAATGTTCAAGGTTAATATCCAAAAAAAATAAAAATAAAAATGATATGTCCAAAGTTGGTGTAAAAATCAAAAAGGTGAAAAAATGTAAAAAATATAAAAAATATATGAGTTGTGATCAGCAACCCATATGGAAGGAATATAATATATGTGATAGTGAATAATTCTTTTGAGGTGTACACCTAAAAAGTGTGTATATAAAAGGGTGTGGTAAAAAATGTGTCATAAAAAATGTGTCATAAAAAAGGATTCAAAATCCTGGTGAAATAAATAAAGTCCAAATTGCTCCAAAAAAATATGTATATAATTCCAAGTATTCCAAATGTGAGTGTAGAAAGTGCTGGGTTGATGTTCCTCTTCTTAAAAGGTTATCAAATGTAATGGGATATCCTCCTGTACCTAAAAAAGTGTACAGAAAATAGACATAGTGCAATAAAATCACTTTAGAATGACAACAACAGTATTCTACTCACCAGATATATTCTGAGCTGCAATACCAGTGTATAGCCAACGCGTTTCGGTCCTCAGGGACCTTTCTCAAGACTGGTACCAGTCAGAATATATCTGGTGAGTAGAATACTGTTGTTGTCATTCTAAAGTGATTTTATTGCACTATGTCTATTTTCTGTACACTTTTTTAGGTACAGGAGGATATCCCATTACATTTGATAACCTTTTAAGAAGAGGAACATCAACCCAGCACTTTCTACACTCACATTTGGAATACTTGGAATTATATACATATTTTTTTGGAGCAATTTGGACTTTATTTATTTCACCAGGATTTTGAATCCTTTTTTATGACACATTTTTTATGTCACATTTTTTACCACACCCTTTTATATACACACTTTTTAGGTGTACACCTCACGAGAATTATTCACTATCACATATATTATATTCCTTCCATATGGGTTGCTGATCACAACTCATATATTTTTTATATATTTTTATTCATTTTTTCATCTTTTCAAAAAATATTTAATATATTTTTTATATTTTTTACATTTTTTCACCTTTTTGATTTTTACACCAACTTTGGACATATTATCATTTTTATTTTTATTTTTTTTGGATATTAACCTTGAACATTTGCTTTGGACATTTTGGTATGGGACTTAAACACTTGTAGGTTACATAGGACATAACTTCTTGGACATTGTGTGGGGCAATCCATTAGATTGTTGAATCTATTTTTAACTGTATTTTTAACTGTCAGTTTATGTTAATAAAATGTTTGTTTAATACATTTTAATATCACATCCTATATATATATATATATATATATATATATATATATATATATATATATATATATATATATATATATATATATATATATATATTTTTTTTTTTAATCTTTTACCTTTTAAGTACTTTTTCACATGGTTTTATATATATTCTTTGTGTAACACAATATTATATATTAACCTTGATGTATACACATTCCTAGTCGTGGACACCATCTTTAGCAACCCAACCCTCATCTGAGGGTAGTGTAGCGCTGTATCTTGGCATTTCTTTTTACTCTTAACTTTTGGAGTCTGGTTGGGAGACTCCGCCTATATCAGATATAGCTTGTATGGTATTATTGTGGTGCTGATAGATATACATTCATTTGTACTCTTGGAGTAGAGTCAGGATTCCAAGAATGTTATCCTTTCTCCAGGAAGGTTTGGAGAAAGGTTTTTCTGTCAGTACTCTGAAGGGTCAGTCAGTCTGCTCTATCTATTTTGCTGTACAAGCGTCTAGCGGACGTGCCAGATGTGCAATCTTTTTGTCAGGCCTTGGTCAGAATCAGGCCTGTGTTTAAATCTGTTGCTCCACCTTGGAGCCTTAACCTTGTTCTTAAAATTTTGCAACAGGCTCTGTTTTAGCCAATGCATTGATATTAAGTTGTTATCTTAGAAGGTTTTGTTTCTTACTGCTATCTCTTCTGCTCGGAAAGTTTCGGAACTCTCAGCTTTGCAGTGCGATTCACCTTATCTCATATTTCATGCATATAAGGCAGTTCTTCGTACCTAGTTTGGTTTTCTTCCTAAGGTTGTTTCAGATCGAAATATTAATCCGGAAATTGTTGTTCCTTCTATCCTTCTTCTCATAAGGAATATTTGTTGCACAACCTAGATGTTGTGCAGGCTCTTAATTTCTATTTGCAGGTGATTAAGGACTTTCGCCAGTCTTCTGCATTGTTTGTTTTTCTGGGAAACGCAAAGGTCAGAAAGCTACTATTATAAGCTATTATTCGTTTGGCGTATGAGACTGCTGGGCAGCAGTCTCCTTAGAGAATCTCAGCTCATTACACTAGGGCTCTTTCTTCTTCTTGGGTTTTTAAAAATTAAGCTTCTGTGAAACAGATTTGCAAGACTGCAACTTGGTCCTCTTTGCATACCTTTTCAAAATTTTATAAATTTGATACTTTAGCCTCGGCTGAGGCTTCTTTTGGGAGAAAGGTTCTTGAAGCGGTGGTGCCTTCTGTTTAGGTACCCTGTCTTGTCCCTCCCTACTCATCTGTGTCCTCTGGCTTGGGTATTGATTCCCAACAGTAATTGATGATTCCGTGAACATAGGAAAGAAAACAAACTTTATGCTTACCTGATAAATTTATTTCCGGATAACAGTCCACGGCCCCGCCCTTGTTTTTTTAAGAGGTTTTTTTTTTTTTGTCTAAAACTCAGGCACCTCTACACCTTGTGTTTATTCCTTTTCTCCACTTTCCTTCGGGCGAATGACTGGGGATTCTGGAAAGGGGAGTGATACTGAACAGCTTTGCTGTGGTGCTCTTTGCCTCCTCCTGCTGGCCAGGAGTGATATTACCAACAGTAATTGATGATTCCGTGGACTCACCATATCTGGAAAGAAAGAAATTTATCAAGTAAGCATACATTTTGTTTTTTCCCTTAATGTGTTTCCAATTACTTTTTTTACCAGCTGCCGAGTATAAAATGTATGAGATTTGTTTTTAAGGCTTATTTGTGTATATGAATTAGCCAATTTTGTGTTTTGAAGCACACAAAAAATGGGTTGAGCTTGTATGTATAATCAGATCTCATTACTTTATCACATTGTGTAAATATATATACTTATTTATCTTCTATCTGTCTATAAACTAATGACCAATACTTGGAGAGAACAATGGAAAATTAACATCTTATTACTTTATCTTCTATAACCCACTAGGAGTGTAATTTCTTCTACTGGCTGTGTTAACACAGCTTGGCCTCGAAGCCAAAAAATTTTAGAATAGGTGGCTATACCACAGGCTAAATAAACTAATGCAAATGCCAATACCAGGTTAATGGAAATACTTGTAAACAATTCAATACACTCCAGCAAGTAAAGTGGATCATTGGGAACAAATTAAAGGGGAGAAAGTTTTTGAGTAAACTGTCCCTTTAAGATTCCCCAAATAATATAATCCTAAGTGGTGGCAGCTTAGAGATAGTTTTAGTGTGGGTAGCATTAAAGGGTAGTTTGGGCAGACTTGCACCCACTGAACTAAGTAAAAAGCTTGCCTGGAGTGGCTAGACTGTAACAGTTTAGTGAAAGTGGAAAGGGTCTTTTAACCCTCTCTGTGCCAAACAAGTGACTGGCGCAGGGTTGGTTAACCCTGATCGTCACAATACGTATTTGAGATCTAGTTTTAGCGCCATCATTGTCTCCTTGCTTTGTGTGACAGAAAATATTTATAGACCTGTTAGCTTCTGTTTGTGGTGTTGTGGTTTATGTCACACAGGACAGAATGGGCTAAAGAAAGCAGCAGTAAGTAAACTAAAGAGACCCTGGCACAAAAAGCCAGTTCTTCTTGCACGTGTGCAGTGACTTCCCCACTTGCATGTTGTTTGTGGCCAATATACACTTTAGTGCTAATGTTTTAGGCAGGGGTGAAACATGCTGTTAAGTAAGAATAGAAATGTGAGTAAACAGAAAAAAATCTCTATCAAATCAATGTTTGGTGTTACCACCCTTTGTGCCAGTGCACTTAGAAGAACTAATGCTGTTTTGAAGACTGAGCATACATTATGATGCCAGGTTACTATGACGCAGGATTGCCTAGATGTGGTTACTATGATGTGGTTTCTTTCTTTCTTTTACAAGATATGACGAGTCCACGGATTTCATCCTTACTTATCGGATATCGCCTCCTGGTCAGCAGGAAGAGGCAAAGATCACCACAGCAGAGCTGCTATATATAGCTCCTCCCCTCCCTCCCACTCCAGTCATTCTCTTTGCCTACGTTAGTGATAGGAAGAGGTAAAGTGAGGTGTTAGTATAGATTCTTCAATCAAGAGTTTATTATTTTTAAAGTAGTGCCAGAGTGTGCTGCTTTGTTCTACGGTGTAGCTGTAGTCCATATCCGTCTCTACAGTAGAGCTTTTGGTGGCTTTAGAGCAATAGGAACTGGTGGGACATAATTCTCACTGTGCCTCCTATATATTGATGCTGCCCTAATGCAGATAGCCTATGCACATTTAACTCAATCTTATCTTATTCCACAGGGCTATGGGAGGGAGAGGACCTCTTAAACCTGCTGGACTGTCCTGCTGTCGGACAGCATTTAAGGTAAGTGCTATCTTTGTATATTCTGGGGAGCAGACTCAGATTAAAGTGGGCACTTAGACTTAATTTTAATCTTTATTTGAAGTGTGCATAAGACTCATTATGGGCTTCTTATGTGGGGACATTAATCCCTCTTGTATGGAGGGTTCAGTTATTGACAGCTACGTGTACAGGCACTGGGGCTGGGAGAAAGCTTGTAGTATCTTACAAGATTTATTTGTGATGGGCATTCTGAAAAGGGGATGTTTTGGTTCCCTTTCATTTTACATGGTGGTTACAGTTCCTAATTATTTTTGCTCCGTTGTAAAGTCATTGGGAGAAGTTACGCCCACGATGGGCGGGGCCTCATTTTCACACGCTGCTGTATGTTTACTGCGCAGTTTTAAGCCGACTGAGGTGGATGTTGTTCATGTAGCTCTACTACCGCATGTTTTTCTGAGAAATCAGACAGGCGGTTGTAGAGTTTGTGGGCTCCCGAGTGTCCAGATCGTTATTTTCATCTAATAAGAGGCAATCAAGTGTTCCGGTCATGGAGTGAGTCTGGTGGCAGGTAGGCACCTCAGCAGAGTTGCTGAGGTGTATAGGTGTCAGCTTTTAGTTTTTATTTATCTATTGGGAACGTTTTTCTGTTTCACAGTAAAAAAGTTGCGGTTTTAAAGTTTAAAGAGACAGTAACGATTTCTTTTTTGACCTTTTTTCTGTCATCAAATATTTTGTTAATTATTTGATTAGCTTTGGCCATATGTAATCTATTTTCTTAGAGACAATAACGTTTTATTTATTTTCTTAAAGAGACAGTAACGCTTTTTGAAAAAAAAATAAAAAATGTTACTTTAGTATTTAAGTATGGACATAGGAGCAGTGCAAAATGTTACTTGCTCCATTTGTTTGGATGCTAATGTGGAACCACCAATCCCTTTCTGTCCCTCATGTATTGAGAAGTTATAAGGAAGTTATAAGGAAAAGATTTTTCATTAACAAAATTTTTCAAAAGCGGATGCTTCTCAGGACTCTAATGATGAGATTCAGAGTATGCCACATCTTTCTCCCCAAGTGTCCCAAGATTTAACGCCCGCACAAGCAGTGCCCTGTACGTCTGCTCTAGCTCCCGCTGGAGTTACCTTAAAGAACATAGCTGCGCTTATCTCTTCTACAATTTCTGATGCGTCATCTGCCTTTCCTATGTTACAAGGCAAACGTAAGAGGATGGACAACCATGTTGTCAGTGAGGTTTCTGATGCAATGGTGGCAATCTCGGATGTACCCTCCCAGGGAACTGAGTTAGAGGGTATGGAGGTTCTATCAGAAGGCGGAACTTCAGATTCAGAAAATTCATTACCTTTGACTGATTCAGAGGTTGTATCTTTCAGGTTTAAACTAGAACACCTCCGCCTGTTACTCAGGGAGGTTTTGGTGACTTTAGACTGTGACTCTACAGTAGTAGTCGTTCCTGAGAAGTCAAGTAAATTGGACAGATATTTTGAGGTTCCTTCTTACTCAGACGTTTTTCCAGTACCTAAACGAACTTCGGAGATTATTTCCAAGGAATGGGAGAGACCAGGTATTCCTTTTTCCCGATCTCATATTTTCAAGAAGATGTTTCCTATAGTGGACACTTTCAGGGAAACTTGGTAGACAGTTCCTAAGGTGGAAGGAGCTATTTCCACCCTAGCCAAGCGAACGACTATCCCCATTGAGCATAGCTGTGCTTTTAAAGATCCCATGGACAAGAAGTTGGAGGGTCTACTTAAAAAGTTTTATGTTCACCAGGGTCTGCTATTGCAGCCGGCTGCGTGAATTGCTACGGTCACTAGTGCAGCAGCTTATTGGTTTGATGCTCTGTCAGAGTCTTTCAGAACTGAGACCACTTTAGAGGAGATCCAGGATATGATTAAAGCTCTGAAGTTAGCTAATGCTTTTATTACAGATGCTTCTCTGCAAATTACTAAATTGGCAGCTAAAAGTTCGGGTTTTTTTATCCTAGTCCGCAGAGCCTTATGGTTAAAGCCCTGGTCTGCAGATGTGTCATCCAAGTCTAAACTTCTGGCAATTCCTTACAAGGGGAAGACCTTGTTTGGACCGGGTCTGAAGGAAATTATCTGATATCACAGCAGGCAAGGGTCATCTCCTTCCTCAGGATAACAGAAATAAACAGAAAGGATGACAAAGTAATTTTCGTTCCTTTCAAAATTTCAAAGGAAATCTAAGTCTACTTGGAAACCCAAACAGTATTGGAACAAGGGTAAACAATCCAATAAGCCTGCTGTTGAATCCAAAACAGCATGAAGGGCAGGCCCCCAATCCGGGACCGGATTTGGTAGGGGGCAGGCTCTCATTTTTTGTTCAGGCTTGGGTTCGGGACATTCAGGATCCCTGGGCAGTAGAAATAGTGTCTCAGGGATATAAACTGGAATTCAAAAGCTTTCCTCCCAGAGGAAGATTTCTTCTTTCAAGATTATCTGCAAACCAGATAAAGAAAGAGGCATTCTTACATTGAGTAAGAGACCTCTTCTCTCTGAGAGTAATTGTTCCCGATCCAGTTCACGAACAGGGACAGGATTTTTATTCAAATATGTTTGTGGTTCCCAAAAAAGAGGGAACCTTCAGACCTATATTAGACCTCAAGAGTCTAAACAAGTTTCTCAAAATTCCTCCATTCAAAATGGAAACAATTCGTACCATTCTTCCATTGATCCAGGAGGGTCAATTTATGTCCACAGTGGATTTAAAGGATGCATATCTACATGTTCCTATCCACAGGGATCATCACAAGTTCCTGAGGTTTGCCTTTCTGGACAAACACTTACAGTTTGTGGCTATTCCTTTCGGTCTGGCCACGGCACCCAGAATTTTCACAAAGGTTCTGGGGTCTCTGCTGGCGGTTCTAAGACCACGGGGCATTGCGGTGGTGCCTTATCTGGACGATATTCTGATCCAGGCGTCAACAAGCAAGATCTCATACCGACATTGTGCTATCCTTCCTGAGAACTCACGGGTGGAAGGTAAATCTGGAAAAGAGTTCCTTAATCCCGAAGACGAGGGTGACTTTCTTGGGAACTCTAATCGATTCTATATCTATGAGGATTTTTCTAACAGAGGTCAGGAAATCAAATTCCTCAGGATAACAGAAATAAACAGAAAGGATGACAAAGTAATTTTCGTTCCTTTCAAAATTTCAAAGGAAATCTAAGTCTACTTGGAAACCCAAACAGTATTGGAACAAGGGTAAACAATCCAATCTATACCTGTCGAGTCCTTCAGTCCAATCCTCGACCGTCAGTGGCTCAGTGCATGGAAGTAATCGGACTGATGGTGGCGGCAATGGACATCATCCCGTTTGCTCGTTTTCACCTCAGGCCTCTGCAGTTAAACATGCTCAGGCAGTGGAATGGAGATTATGCAGACTTGTCTCCTCAAATAACCCTGGATCAGGAGACGAGGGACTCTCTTCAATGGTGGTTGTCTCTGGATCATCTATCCCAGGGAACCTGCTTTCGCAGACCTTTCTGAGTTATTGTGACAAGACGCCAGTCTTTTAGGGTTGGGAGCTGTCTGTGGTTCCCTAAATGCTCAGAGAGTGTGGACTCAGGCAGAGTCTGTTCTTCCTATCAACATCCTGGAACTGAGAGCGATCTTCAATGCTCCGCCTGGCCTCAGTTGACTGCGGCCCAATTCATCAGATTCCAGTCGGACAACATAATGACAGTGGCTTACATCAATCAAGGAGGAACAAGGTGTTCATTAGCGATGACCGAGATAGCCAAGATAATTCGGTGGGCGAAGGCCCTTTCTTGCCATCTGTCAGCGATCCACATCCCAGTGGTGGACAACTGGGAAGCGATTTTCTAAGCAGGCAGACTTTGCATCCGGGAGAGTGGGAACTCCATCCGGAGGTGTTCTCCAACCTGATTCTCAAATGGGGTCGGCCGGAGTTGGATCTCATGGCATCTCATCAGAATGCCAAGCTCCCAAGATACGAGGTCTGGGGATCCCCAGGCTTAACTGATAGATGCTCTGGCGGTTCCTTGGTCCTTCAATCTTGCATACCTGTTTCCGCTTCTTCCTCAGGTTATTGTTCGAATCAAGCAGGAGAGAGCACTGGTGATCCTCATTGCTCCTGCTTGGCCTCGCAGGATTTGGTATGCAGATCTGGTGGACATGTCATCCATGCCCCCTTGGAGACTTCCGTTGAGGAAGGACCTTCTCATTCAAGGGCCCTTCCTTCACCCAAATCTAGCTTCTCTGAAGCTGACTGCTTGGAGATTGAACGGTTAATCCTGTCCAAGCGAGGTTTTTCTAGAGACTATGATTCAAGCTCGTAAGCCTGTAACTAGAAATATTTACCATAAGATATGGCGTAAATATCTTTATTGGTGTGAATCCAAGGGCTACTCATGGAGTAGAGTTAGGATTCCCAGGATTCTGTCTTTTCTCCAAGAGGGTTTGGAGAAGGGTTTGTCGGCAAGTTCCCTAAAGGGACAGATTTCTGCTTTATCTATTTTGTTACACAAACGTCTGGCTGAGGTTCCATACGTACAATCTTTTTGTCAGGCCTTGGTTAGAATCAGGCCTGTGTTCATACCAGTTACTCCTCCATGGAGTCTGAATTTAGTTCTTAAATTTATTCAAGGGGCTCCGTTTGAGCCTATGCATTCCTTGGATACTAAGTTGTTATCTTGGAAAGTTTGCATTTCTTGTTGCTATTTCTTCAGCTCGAAGAGTGTCTGAGCTTTCGGCGTTGCAATACAATTTGCCTTACTTTATTTTCCATTCGGTTAAGGTAGTTTTACGTACTAAACTAGAGTTCCTTCCTAGGGTTGTTTCAGACAGGAACATTAATCAGGAGATTGTTGTTCCTTCCTTGTGTCCTAATCCTTCTTCTCAGAAGGAACGTCTTATGCACAATTTGGATGTGGTCCGTGCTTTGAAATTTTATTTACAAGCGACTAAGGACTTTCGTCAGTCGTCTTCTTTGTTTGTCATTTTCTCTGGAAAACGTAAGGGTCAGAAAGCTACGGCTACCTCTCTCTTTTTGATTGGAGAGTATCATCCATTTTGCATATGAGACTGCTGGACAGCAGCCTCCTGAAAGAGTTAAGGCTCATTCCACTAGGGCTTTTGCTTCCTCATGGGCATTCAAAAATGAAGCTTCTGTAGAACAGATTTGCAAGGCTGCAACTTGGTTCTCTCTTCACACTTTTTTCTAAATTTTACAAATTTGATACTTTTGCCTCGGTTGAGACTGCTTTTGGGAGAAAGGTTCTTCAAGCAGCGGTGCCTTCCATTTAGGTTCCCTGTCTTGTCCCTCCCTTATCATCCGTGTACTCTAGCTTTGGTATTGTATCCCACAAGTAAGGATGAAAATCGGTGGACTCAGCGTGTCTTTAAAAAGAAAAGAAAATGTATGCTTACCTGATTTGTTTCTTTTTAGACAAGATGAGTCCATGGCCCACCCTGTTCTCTGAGACAGGTTATTTTTTTTTGTAAACTTCAGACACCTCTGCACCTTGGCTTTTCCTTTCTCTTCCTAACTTCGGTCGAATGACTGGAGTGGGAGGGAGGGGAGGAGCTTTATATAGCAGCTCTGCTGTGGTGCTCTTTGCCTCCTCCTGCTGACCAGGAGGTGAAATCCCACAAGTAAGGATGAAAATCTGTGGACTGATAGTTTCTAAAAAGAAACAAATTTATTCACCACATCCTTGACGCCTTGCATCGTGTTTTCGTTAGTCGCATAATTCTCAACGCATCATTCTCGTGTCATCTTTGACACCCTTTTCTTTCCAATGGCATGGAGAGTCCACAAATCCATTCTAATTACTAGTGGGAATTCAACTCCTGGCCACCTTTGTACATCATGGAGGTGTGTGAAGATGGTGTCTGAAGAAAATTAATCCTTTAATCGGTAGTATCCCTGCAATCAAGGTTGGGGCAATGCTGTGTCCATGTAATCCTCCTCTTTAGTCAGAGTTATGGTGGCTATTAGCTGTTGGAGTTCGGCAGGGTAGTCCTTGCTTCTCCTCTAACAAATTATGCTAACCCCTATATAGAAAACCAGGGTTGGTTACTCTGCTTTTCTTTCTCTTCAGTTCCCTGTCGGAAGTCGTCTGAATCTGTCAGACCTAGAGTTGGTGAGAAGAATGAAGGCTGTATCCTTGCCCCCATGGCTTGTGGTCTAATTAAGGCATAAGGGTGAGGGGCTTTTCCTTATTTCTTTTGCTGGGTACCCTCCAGTGGACAATGAGGGGAGGTGACATAGTAGCCTCAGAATACATGACTTCTAGTGAAGTTTTTAACATAGTGTACTTATGTACTCCCTCTCAGGGGCGGCGGTTCCATCTCTCCTTAATGGAATTAGAGACAACCACACGCTAATATTCAAGTAGGATGGCAGTTACATAATCCCTCTCAGGTTAAGGGCTTTTTATGCGGCCTTCCCATTCCTTATTTGAGGTAAATGGAGTCTGTGTATTCCAATATAGCCCAGGAATAGGATTTATGGGTACTTTAATATCCACAATAATGTGCAGTTGGGGTTATTATAAGGGCTGTGATGGTTGCTTATACCCTGTATACGCCGATAGACCTTGTGGGGTTCGGCATTTTTTTTCTATCTCTTAAACGTAGAGCTTATATATTCAGCGAGAGAAGGTTCTGAGAAGCTGATTCTCTCTTGATTGAGGACCCTTATTTGGGCGATGTAATCTTTTAGAGATAATATGGGTGTTTAAGGGTATGTTCTCTTTTCTGCAGGGCGGCAGCAGGTTGCACATTTCAGTAAAGATTCGCCTACCCTATTTGTAGCGCCTTAACAGTTATTCACTTTACTTGGGTGTTTGTCCGCTATCACTTGCTACATGGCAACAAGACGTGCTTTATGTTAAAGATTTTGGTGCCATTTGATTACACTCATGTCCGCTTAAGAGTTAACTGTAATCATGGCAGTAGTGAGATACGCTTTTATGTGTTAGTTTTTTAGCGCCATTTGCCCTCCCTCTTTGCATTCTCAGGTCTCTTAGTTAAAAATATTTTTCCCCTCTACGTATCACGGACTCCTTAGTTAGGTGAAAATGTTTTTGTTTGTTTTTTTCACTGCGGGGTTGCTTGGGGTGCGCTGTCCGCCCAGTCAAGAGTTCAGGGGAACAATAGTAGAATCCCATATTGGGGATTCTTAGGGATATTTTTCTATATGTTCATTGTGGCTGTGTGTTCAACTACAATATTTATTTGTGTATAGGTCTTAAATAGTAACTCATACAGCCCTCTTTGATCCTTATGTTCTGAATTAATGTTTAGGAGGGCTGCATTTTTCTACAACTCGGCATGTTCTCGTGTAGGGAGGAGATTTCTTCCATATTGCCTTTTGAGCAAGGAAAGTGTTTATATGCCCATCATTGTGAAAATATCCTAAACAGGAGTTTGCTTTCAACCCTTATTTGAATAAATAGATTTTATGTTACTCTGCTTCTCTGATCAGCAGCAAAGGTTCACAGCTTTGAAATCCATCTCTTTGTGATGTATGAGAGCTGCAATATCTTTTTAATCTGTTGGCAACAATTCTGGGCTCCTGCAGATCTGACAAGAATCTGCATAATCATGACAGAAACAAATTATGTGCAGTCTAGGCAGTAATAACTTTAAGCCTAGGGTGGCGGAGCTAACCGCCGAACAGTACAGACCCAGTTCTCAGGAGCTCAGAGCAGATATTGTTTTGAAAAGCAGAAACTCTGATTTCTTTTAACCCAAAACTGTTCTTGAGCACCCTGCATCTGTGAGAAGTTGTCTCCGACAGATTTGTAGAGGTGCAGCTCAACAGGATTGCCTAAATAGACCGGAGAGGGGGTCTGAAGGCGAGGCCCAAAACCGCAAGCTGAGATATGCTACAGAGAGCTACCGAGAGCTCCTAAAGGCCAGAAGAGATTGACCAGCACTTTTACGGTATTTTGTCCCAGAGGATCAGGGCTCCGCTCTGGTGCCGAGTGCTGTGGGCACCACGGTGAAGCGAGTATTACTGCGGAGGCCTTGGAGCTCAATTGACTGGCTACCCACATGCCGCCGAGCCATATGACAAGTGGCACACCTGACGGCATCCGTACCTAGGCCCCTCCATAGAACGACTGACTAACAAGCTGGTCCAAAGTATAGCTTCTGGAATAGTTGGCCACATAATTAGCCCATCCGGCTTTCCAACATCCATAACCTATAAGTCCGGTTCTGTTACTACCAAGGGGAATACGCCATCCAGCTCCCAGGCCTCACAACCTAACAAGAAAGCTTCACTGTGTCAGAACTGCACTTGGGCCTACTCATCTGATGGCCCACCTACCTACAACATCCCAATTGTACTGGATGTCCGTACCACTGGACATAAGGCCCATCCTGATCTACACTGGGACTGAGGTACACCTTGTAATTTAGGTGAGATTTAAGGCTCTTATTCTATAAATGCTACACGAAGTCGCTCAATTCACCCATTCATAAACACCTATACCAATTATTTCTTTCTAAGTCACCTTTTCTCATACCAATTTCATTAGGTCCCATATAGGCCTTTGCCTAAGAAATATAACCCTACTCTCCTAGACGTTTGGAGCAGCCCACAGAATTTGCTGTGCCATTCCCTTACTCAAGTCCCCGGGAGGAGTGGGTGATCGGTTTTAGTGACCCAATCAACCTATACCTGTAACACCTAGCAGTATCACATCGGCACCTGGTGTCTCCCCCACCCTTGGAAAAGCCTTCTTAACAAATTTGGACAGAGAGTGCATGCGTTGGAATGCTAACAGGATGACCTTGCTGTAGACCAAACTAGCCTACTATTATATACAGAATATCTTGCAGATCAGATATCCCAGCTGGAATTTAAGCTGGCTGATGTAGAGGATCGACCAAGGAGAAACAGTATATGCTTTAGAGGTATACCTGAAAGTGTCATGCCCACAGATTTACACAACTTCTTAAAAGTGCTCTTCAAGGAACTTGTGGGTCCCCCTGTGGGTTTAACAAATACAATGGAATGAGCCCACAGAGCACTCTGCTCAAAAAATGTGTCTCCAGACAAACCAAGAGATATGATAGTCTGCTTCCACAGCTTTCTCTACAAAGATAGATTGATGCAAGCTGCATTAAAAAAAACGGAAATGTTTAAGGATATCTAGCTCCTTCCCGACCTCTCAGCCCACACCCTACAACAGCGTAGACAATTTCAACCTGTCACCTCCTCTCTCCGTAAAGCTAGCTTAAAGTACAGATGGGGCTACCCCACCAAACTTATGATCTCTAAAGACAATTAAACATTTGTGGCTTCTTCTCCTCCTCATGACCTTTCGCTCCTTGTTTCATGGGGTCTCTCTCCAGAAATCCCTCCTTCACAATTGCCTACTCACCCCAGGCTGCGAGCTTCGGCTCCAGAGTGGTCCGCAAGAGATCAAAGGATGAAGCGTCCTAGGACACATCAATCCCAAGACTCCACTCGCCATCTTGCTGGCTCCACTTAACCCTCTGAGATCACACCTTGCATCCTTAGAGGACTTTTTGCACACTCCCCCTCTACTGAGAAGGGGAATTGAAATCTACTTCTCGTATTGAACTCTTCTGCAACCACAGTTCTAGAGGTATGCACTTTCCACTAGTTACTTAACAGGTTAAATGTTTATATTAATTATGTTGTTCTACCTGGAGCGAGGCTGGCAATACTGGCCCCTGCCCCCTATGCACTTTGTTCTCCCCCCAATTTAGAAGCCCAGACTAGGGTTCCTCTATGGTGGACTACTTCCACCGCAACTTTCAGACACTTTTTCAGTGTCTTCCCCACCCTTCCTAACCTCCCCATCCTCCCAATCTCCCCCACACCCTTCTTACTCTGTCAAAACACTATCACCTGACCTACCCTACACAATAGCTTATTGATAGGTCTACACTAAGGGTGTTAACCCATAACGCTAGAGGTCTTAATTCTCCACACAAACGCAGTCTGCTTTTGAGATCTCTCAAACATCACAACCCAGATGTCATGTTCCTCCAGGAAACACACTGGTCACTACATGACCCCCTTAGATTTACCTCCAAAGATTATACTACTATAGAATTTGCCCCATACACCAAAAAGGCCAGAGGTACGGCTATCCTGATTCAGACTAGCTTGTGAACTATCCCACGTCATTAAGGACCCCCAAGCTAGATATGTGAATCTCATATGTAAATTGAACCATGTGTACTATACACTAGTCTGTCTATTTACCCAGCATCCACAAACCCAAATGCCTATAACAGATCTTACATTTAGCAGTCCAACATAAACAGGGCAGAGTTATCATAGCAGGGGACTTTAAAATAAACAGGAAAACCAAGGCGAAAGATAAGACACACTCACATGCAGATCTCTGAGTTCTGAGGCATTATGTTTCGGATACTACGATATCTGGAGATCTCTTCACCCCAGAGATGAGGACTACACACACACACTACTCACAACCAGACTAGACTACATATTTTGCACAGCAGATTCACTCGACTTAGTACGACACACAAATATCTCACTATGTGCCTGGTCCGATCATGTCCATACTGACATTTCCACACGCCCCCTCTACACACTTAACACTTCAGATCACAGACGTTAAAAATCATATCTCTCAGATTGAACTCCATAGAACACAGGCTAACTTAACAAAGATGAAACAATTGTTTTATTATAAAAGTAACAAAGCCAATACTCTCTTAGCCAATAAGATAAGAAATAGAGCAAGCTCAAGCCGCATACATTAAATCCATCACGCAGACCAGATCTTTAGACTCCCCTCTTAAATTGGTAGGGAATTTGCGGAGTACTACTCAAATCTGTATAATCTAGAACAAGCTGAAAAGCTCCGCACAACTCCCACCCACACCACATTCACACATTCCTAGGCTCTCTTAAACTCCCATCACTCTCTAAGGAACAGCAAGACTCTTTAACCTCCCCATTCACCCTCAAAGAGATCCAACAAGTTATTAAAAACCTGAAGGCCTTCAAATCTTGGGTCCGGATGGATATCCGGTTTACAAGACTTACATACGTGAATTATACCCCCTTCTCCTCAGACTATAATCTAGCAAGAGAAGAAGGCAGCTTCAATAAAGAATTCATTGAGGCCAATATTATCACTATCCCCAAGCCCAATAAAGACCCCTCGCTTTGTGCTAGTTACCGGCCAATTTCCCTTATAAATGTTGCTATAAAAATCTACTCCAAATTGCTGGCCAATCACATCTCCTGCCTCCTACCCCACCTTATTAATCCTGATTAAGTAGATTTTGTGCCCCATAGGGAGGGTCCAGATAACACCAGGCACCTATTAAACATTTTGAGTTTATCCGCTAAATTTGGAAAACCACTATGAGTCATTTCCCTAGATGCTGAAAAGGCCTTTGACCGTGTCCGCTGGGATTATTTGTGTGAAGTCCTTGGGAACTTTCAAGTTCCCTAGAAAAATAACTGCAGTCAGAGGCCTCTATTCCACCCCTACTGCAACGGTAAGGAGACTTGGTTTCCAATACCCACCGTTTTTGATCTCCAATGGCACAAGGCAGGGTTGCCCCTTGTCACCCCTATTGTTCACATTGGCAATTGAACCTTTAGCTGAGTTAATTAGGACTGATAGCCAGATGAAGGGAGTACACAAGATAGCCTTATTTGCGGACAACGTTACAATATTCTCTCCAGACCCAACACACACCATCCCCAGACTGATGAAACTCCTGGAAACTTTTGGAGTCCATTCTTTCTATAAACTTAACCTACCTAAAACAGAAGTCTATACACAGGACATCCCACTTGATCATATACAACAATTACAGTCTAGTCATAGTTTAACCTGGACAGATAAATACATTTTGCACCTAGGGGGTCAAACTTTCAGGTAGCTTTGCTCAAGTGATAAGAGACAACTATCTACCCCTTTTAACTGAACTCAGAACTCTCAAAAATAACTGAAACTCCCCCTTTATCTCCTGGCTAGGCAGAATTGCTGCATTAAAAATGTCTTTCTTACCTAGGCTCTCATACTTTTTTCGGTGCCTCCCATTAAAAGTCCCCAAATACATCCTATTGCAATTCCAAAATGAGATCATGAAATATATCTGGCAAAGTAAACCCCCCAGAGTGGCTCATAAAATCCTCCAAAGCCCCAAACAGGTGGGTGGTTTAGCATCACCATCCGTAATCAGATATTATGAAGTGGCTATGCTCACACACATCACACAATGGTGTGTCCTCCATTCCCAGTGCAAATGGAGATATGTTGAGCAAGCCTCCTTACCCCACTACATAAACCTCCGTGACCTAATTTGGACCCCGCCACATTGTCGCTGGAGTCTTGAAATAGTCAACACTATAGTTGCTGAGTGTCTCTCATTTTGGGATAAACTCAGGCATCATCCTCTCATCGCCCCTCACCCCTCCCCTATCGCCTCCATTGCAAGCCTAATTACTGGATCACCAGAAACACACCCCAACACATGGCACCAATTGGGCATTAAGAAGATCTCAGACCTTTTTTAGCCCTCCCCACAGCACCAATTCCGCCAATTAGCCCAAATAGGGGATAGCACCCAAGTTACGCCCTACCTATCATTTGAGTATCTCAGGATTAAAAGTTACCTACTCAGCTGGGGCTTCAGACCTGGGCTATTCTGCCCCTTAATGCCATGGGAAACTATCTGGAACCATGGTAATAGGCTCTATAAGCCTTTATCTAGTCACTACTCATTGGTGGAGAAACCACCTCTGAGCCGCTTCCCCACCTCAAAAGATGGGAATCCCAGCTTGGGGCCCCCATTCCTCTACAGGCGTGGAAACGCACATTAGTTATGACCAAAAAAGCAATTCATTGCATCACTCTCTGAGACGTATTACAAAATCCTAGCACACTGGTATCATACCCCTACAAGATTAGCTAAAATGTACCAAAACACCTCACCTTACTGCTGGCGCGGTTGCGGTCACAAAGGAGACACTATGCACATCTGGTGGGAATGCCCTAAGATATACACCCTTTGGAACACATGTTTCCTTGAACTCTCTAAAATGGGCATCCCCTTACCTAAGACACCGTCCCTAGCCCTCCTACATATTGGAATACATACCCTACCGAAGCATCATGCATACCTATGTATATACCTCTTCACGACTGTCAAAAACACTATTGCCAATTCATGGAAGAGGGAAACTCCCCCAAATTGGTCTAGGATTCTTAACACCATGGCTTACATATATACTATGGAAAAAGATATTTTCTACAAACTAGACAAATCAGACCTCTTTGAACTTATTTGGGCAGATTGGAAAGATAGATATGACACAGGGTGGAATCCTAATGTCATAACTATGGACTGATGTCTAACTTAACTAAAAATAATTCAGTAGAATCAAGGTATGACTATACACAAAAGTATACAATGCTGATTAGTGTTAATGGCAGCCTAGTGTGAATAGGCTAAAGATGACATATACAATCAATAATAATACATAATGCAAACGACCTTAGTGGTATTCTAGGGTACAAAAGCTAAAGTAATAAGTGCGCACATGGGTCGCTGTCGACAAGAAATGTTCACAGAAAGAATTAATTACAAAAATGTAAATATGTCCAACCAGTGGTGTATATGTGAATCCAGTGGTGTATCCTCCAAATAGACGTGCAAAAAATGTATAACGTGAGGTAGATAAAAATGGAAACGATGTATAGGTGAAAAATCCAAGTGGTTTAGATGTTGGATTAAAGATTACATTTGAAAATCCGTGAAGTGCTTAAAATCAAAATAACAAAGTCAGGAAAAGAGAAAAAATGAGAAAAATCCAGCTAGTGAAAAAAATCAACGTGGACAAAACTTGATTAAAACGGTTAACCAAAAACACAAAAACAAAAAACAAAAGTCAGTAATATCGGTGAAAAAACTATAAAGGCACTAAAAATTGTAGACTTGAATCTGGTATACAAAATTCTTTAGATTTGAGGTTTAAAAATCCGCAATAAAAGCCATAAAAGACAATAACATCGATAAAGTACCTAAAAGGGAACAAAAGAGAAACAAATAGTGCAACACTGTATATAATAGATAAAATAGGTCATTAAAACCAAGCTCACCAGTATGCCAACGCGTTTCGGCCTAAACTAGGCCTTTCTCAAGACTAGTTTAGGCCGAAACGCGTTGGCATACTGGTGAGCTTGGTTTTAATGACCTATTTTAGTGCCTTTATAGTTTTTTCACCGATATTACTGACTTTTGTTTTTTGTTTTTGTGTTTTTGGTTAACCGTTTTAATCAAGTTTTGTCACCTATACATCGTTTCCATTTTTATCTACCTCACGTTATACATTTTTTGCACGTCTATTTGGAGGATATACCACTGGATTCACATATACACCACTGGTTGGACATATTTACATTTTTGTAATTAATTCTTTCTGTGAACATTTCTTGTCGACAGCGACCCATGTGCGCACTTATTAATTTAGCTTTTTTACCCTAGAATACCACTAAGGTCGTTTGCATTATGTATTATTATTGATTGTATATGTCATCTTTAGCCTATTCACACTAGGCTGCCATTAACACTAATCAGCATTGTATACTTTTGTGTATAGTCATACCTTGATTCTACTGAATTATTTTTAGTTAAGTTAGACATGGATCCATGTATCTAATTAAATAGTATTTTTTTTTTTCATTTAATTTTTATTGAGGTTTTTGGTCACAAATAAAAAAAACATTTGGTGGTAGTCAATATACAATGCAAAAGAGAACAGAAGAATATTACAAGGTAAGCTGCAAACGTATGGAAAAACAAGTAAACCAAATGATTGGTGGGCACAACTTGGAGAGGGCCGCTCATGGACCCTTTTGAAATACCTCATTTTTTATTTTATAGAGTAATATAATGTCGAGCTCCCTTACTGAGAGATAGATTTATAATGAAACATTGGAACGCCTCCATAAAGTTAACTACCAGCTATGTTAGAATTGCATGCGTAGGCGATACGTAATAGTGATCAGTCCTGCTGATCTAGACAGGGCATATAAACGCATTGCTATTGTGTTATGGAGGGTTGGGTACTTAGGGAGCAATTAGGAGCTATAATTTAGGTGCTTTGTTAGTTCCCCTATAGTAGGGGATACATTATTGTTGGGGGGGGGGGGGAGGTGGTGGTTTTCATGTTTTCAGCATTATCTCCTTATTTAGGAGCACCGAAACATAATGGAATGGACTTAGAACTATCCTTGTCATAAAAAGCATGAATAGAGTTTAAACACGTACTGATAAGCTATGCAAATGCAATATAATGGGATATAATACGTTATATATGCTAATAGTGAAATAGTTATACTTCTGGTTATGCAACAGGGCATATTAAGAAATGCGGTGTAAGAAGAGGAGTTAGATTTAACTAAGTGAAATCGGGGACAAGAGTTCCCATACTATATGACATTAGTTAGTAGGACCAGTCATAAGAATTATATACATTGGTAGACCAGGCTTGATAGATATCCCAACCTCTACAGGAAGTACCGTCCCTGTA
The DNA here is from genome assembly GCF_027579735.1 of Bombina bombina. Lineage (NCBI taxonomy): Eukaryota > Metazoa > Chordata > Amphibia > Anura > Bombinatoridae > Bombina > Bombina bombina. The sequence continues at coordinate 3,468,893 of NC_069500.1, forward strand.
GTGATATGTGGGAGACTGTAGAACATAACATAAACCAAGGGTCAACAGACTTTATGAAGGGCATTATAATAAGAATAGGGAATACGGCTGTTTTACAAGCTTGTGGCTGTTATGCACTGCTGCCCAGGCACGGGCCCTATGCCTAGACAACAGGCACAACTCTTATATGTATAGATGAATTATTCCCACAAGTTGCTCACTCGCCCACCTCAACTTGGTTAAATGATATATTCAATACCCTTTGTATTAATTATAATGTAGTGCAATTAAAAACTGGGTGGTCTTTATGTCTCTGCGGGGATGGCGGCTGTTGCTGAGGGGTCTATGAGAGATCGATTAGTGATCTTGGCTATAGGGGTAGTTAAACTGTAGGTTTTAGCACGCACTATATAAAGGGGGGTTAGCTATAATTTTACAGGGTCTGCGGCAAAAAATTGTTGGCACCTGGTATAGTCAGCATTCATACACAAATATAAGTGCTGTAACAGTTACATGTCAGATGACTATGAACATTAAGCATAGTAATGGTCAACCTTTCAAACCATACAATAAATGGGAAATAGTATACTATTAATAACACATTGAAGAGTACAATAGTTTGCTCATATCTAACAGAAACTAACAAAGCTCAACTAGAAAAATCATCCTAACATATTATAAACTTAGTATATAAGCAGAGTATCATTGACAATGTGATGCTGGGAATTTAAGCACTGAATGCGGCATTACGTTCAGTGACATACAAATTGTTTCTAAAATCTAAAGGTTAGTTAGCCATCATACAAACAGTAATATATAGTCAGAATAATGTAACTGGACATAAATAGCCTTATAACCACAAATGGTAACATGTGAAACATATAAACTGAGACTAGAACACCTAATTATCGTGTATCTATAAAACCTTTAGGTACTCTAAAGAATAGGACTGGGTGAACATGTAAAAATCAAACAGTAACAGTAACCCAACTTGCGTGCATAAAGCATGGAGATGAAACAAGAAAACTGTTCATAACTGGTGAACTGTCTGTTATCACATGAGGTGATTGCTGTTACCGGTGTAGTTAACCCACTTCATGGTAATATCCTACTCCAACAGAGATAAATAAGTAATCAGCCTTCCATGACTTATGTCCCATTTCAAGAAGCCGCGCCACCAGGGTCCCAGCTTGCATGGGTCTGAGAAATGAGCCTCTGTGCTAGGCTAAACCTTCGTTCTTTAAGGTAGAGGCAGCTCTGGGTCAGGCCAGCCTGTAGAAGGGGCCAGGCCAAGCACTTATCTGTAGTTGCAGATTGCAGGACCAGGCGTAGCAGTAACTCACAATTTTTGAGACATCCCAGTCTAAGATTGTCGACTCTGAGTAGGCTCTGGACCTCAGAGGAGCTCCGGTAAAGTAGCTGGTAGTCTGGAGTCTTCTTAGTGTGCTGACATATGCCTGCCTGTGGCGTCGAATCAAGCACCTCAACTCTTGTTTTTGGCCAAGTGCCGGGCTCCAAAATATCAGTGCGTGTAATTGCTTTTATGCTGCTATGTAGGGAAGTATGCTCTGCTTCCAGCGGCCAAGATGGCGGCAGCCCCAACTCCACTATATCTTCTGCGACAGCACATACCCGTTCGCCAGCGGCTAGGGGACTCGATGAGGCGGCATGTATTGTAATTAAATTAAACGCTTCAGCAACTGCGTCCAAAAGGCTGTCATTATGCAGTTGTAACAAGTCCTTTATCTGCTGTAGAAGAAGCGCGGCCATATTCCTTGTATTCACGCTACCGGGCAATAGGAATTAGCAAGCATGGGATATAAAGGGAAAAATACAGTATAAAGCCTTAAAAAAGTTCCTTGTGATGGCAGAGAGGCTAGGTCATCATGCGAGTTCCAAGGGTCAAGGGTGAGAAAAAGAAGTAATAAAACCTTTGAAAATAGTAGAAATATTAGGAGCTTTGGCAATATGCGTCTAGTCTCGGTGGATGTTGGCTCCGCCCCCTTAAATAGTATTTTTAACCTAGCCTTTTAAGCTCTTTAGCGCATACTATCTCCCGATTTTTTGATTTCCTACACTGTTAGCCCACTAGGAGGCTATTAGTTAGTAAGCTTAAGGCCCCTGCTGTAGCACTCGGTCCACTTCCCCCGTTCTTTTATAACTATGGACTGACATATCTCCCTTAGATCCTAATTGTACAGCTAACTGAGCCCCTGCACCCCCATAAGGGGAAACCCCTCCCCACCGTCATGTTTACCCTCCCTTTTACCTCCCTTCTGTTAATAATTCTTTATTAATTGGACTGTCAAGTCCTACATTGGATCTTTTCTTGTTTTTCCTACAACGTCCTCGAGACACTTAATAACAACATTGGTTACTGTGTTTCACTCACATTGGTCTATGTATCTATCTATCTATCTATATATGATTATCCTATGTGACTTATTGTTGTCACCTTGACATTGTTTTGTTCGACAAGTGACATGTACCATTTCTGTGAACTGGTCATTACTTTACCTTGCCTTTGCATACCATATTATTATGTTTGTTGAAACCTCAATAAAAATTTAAACTATTACGCCATCTAGGGCAAACTTGTGTGTCCTCTAGGATGATACCTGTAATATACCTTTAAGGAGGAACCCTCCCATCTACATCCTTTCCCTATTTAAGTTCTCTTTCAGCATTCACAAACTGCCTGTTAATTGAAGTTATACTAGCATACAGCTCATCCGAGTTTTAGCCTTTACTTCGTTATTATGTTCAGGTCATCAACCTAATCCTTAAGCATTAATCCTCACCTAAAGATCTACTGCTTTTCCTACAGCTTATATTAATTTCAGCGGACATCTGAACGCAGCTCTACCTTTTGTCGGAAGTATCGCACATTCTGATTTCAACCGATCCCACCTCTAGAGGATACAGCTGTGAACGGAACCTTAACCGCATACCGGAAGTAAGTCACGCTCACACAGTCCGGCACCTCTGACTCTCATCTCCGCTCAGGTAAGAAGCAAAGCACCGCTTACTACTTTCAACATCTATGAGAATCTGAGCTCAAGCGGTATAGCGGTAAGATTGTTTTGACTCCGTTGAACTGTATAAATATTTCCGTTTACATTGAGCCTTGTGACTGAGACTTAAACTTTGAATCGTTTGCTGTGATTATCCCTCAAGGGAAAAGTCTTTACTCTTATTCTTAGAGAGCATTGTAAATATAGTTTTAGCTGTGTGAGTGTGTGAAGAGGTATTTGACCAACGATACTTTATTTAGGCAAGCTGCATAAACTGAGGATTTAAAGAGTAACATTCCTGATCCTGATCATTCCGTAACAATTTCTTGACAGCTGCATTAACTAATCTGATTTTCCTTTGCTGAATTGTTTTCACTCAGTTTGTTAAATTACTCTGAGTTCTCAATTCCCTTTCTGTTTAATCACTCTTATCAATAAGCTCACTGTATCTGCACTCTGTTACAGTTCCTAGTTACTGAGTCATTGATACACAAGAGCAACAAAACACATTTATTTAACTTTGTCATTACGAGAGTGTTATAATACCACTAAGGTACAACAGTGACTTCCCTCCTGGCGTTGATACCTCTCCTTTCATCGCCTGGGAGGGTGCGGGCCTGCGCCTGGTGGGAGACGCTCTGGACCCAACCACGAAGGGAGTTAAAACATTTGCTGACTTACAACACCAGGTTCGATTACCAAGAACCCACTTCTACGCCTACTTACAAATGAGAACCTATATAAACCAATTAATCAAAGCAGACATACATTTTTGGGAACCACATGCTCTCAATCCCTCAATAGTCTCATTCAGATTAGGCAAATTTACACTTTCAGGGCTTTACAAGACACTACTTGGCAAGGTTGAAACCAAAAATATAGAGATACTAGCGAATAGATGGAGTAGGGACGTGAACAGAGAGGACTTGTCGGAAGTTATTCTGCAAAGCCTAGAGACCGTAAGAAGGGCGACTTTGTCTATGACTCTTAGAGAATCTCAGGTCAGGCTGCTACATAGAGATTATCTAACCCCCCGTAGGCTAGTTAAATGGAATACTAACGTAGTTAATGAATGTCGTAAATGTAGATTGAGTGACCCGGACTTCCTTCACTATTTCTTTCTATGTCCACAGGTTGGACAGTTCTGGGGAAGGGTTACCTACTGGGTCACCAGCACCTTGGCAATCAGGGTTCAAATCAGAATGGAACAGATTTGTTTCTTGGACTGGGGGGAGCAGAGTTCGGGACTATGCCCCTTACTCGCAACGATAATTCTAGTTGCCAGAAAGATTATCTTGAAGGTGTGGACTGTGAAAACAGCCCCCTCCTTTGTAGCATTTAAACGCAGCCTTTACAAGCAGCTCCTCATAGAACAGCTAGATGCTAAGATGGATACCACTAAGCGACTGAAACATTTTTTGAACAAGTGGCGGGCATATATTACCACATTGAGTATTGAACAACAGAGACAAATTCTTCCCCTTTTGCACATACAGAAATTATGCTGACTGCTTCCCTAAGGGGCGAATGGGGATTTTTGTACCAGCGGGTGAGTGGCGGAACGGAGGGGATAGGTTGAAACCTTTTTTTTTTTTTTTTTTTTTTTTCTTGCCCCTGCCACCACAGGGACTGAAAGAAGGAGCCTATATTAGGGTGCAGGGATGTTATAAGAGAATTCAGTTTGTTTCCATTTAAGAATTATACTTGATTGTTTACATTTGTACGTGTTGATAAAGTTAAAATGAGGATAGGGATTACTGGATAAACTTGTAGCATTTGGTCATTAACGGTTATGGGTTATTTTAAAGTAAGGGATGCAATAAAGGTCAACTTCTTCGAAACGCAGGGTAACTGGACTGAGTGCCCTCATCAGTGTGACATTGTTAAATATGACCCCTGTCCTGTAAACTCTGTAAAGATTTGTACGAATGCTACACACAACTTATCTCAAATTGTATTGTATATGTATGTGTCATTCTCTCTATCCTCAATAAAAAGTTAATTTAAAAAAAAAAAAATTAAATTATTTAAAAAAAAGTACATTAGTTTGCTCAGATGCAAATAATAAAAAAAAATCGCCCAATTAAAAATATACTTAAAATACCTGTCTAAGGGAGCAAAGGAATTCAAACTAGTCAGATGTAAATTGTGTCTGTTTCAATAAACGTTAAAAGAACGTTGGCTTTTTAATTTTTTTTCCTTTAGATGTTCAGTTATAGAATACACCAACCGGTTACTATACTATATAAGCTGTACCCTTTTTAATTTGTGAAAGCCTTTTAAAGGATCTCTTTGAAGGGATGTTATTTACTGTCTAAAGAAAAGTGTGTAAAGCACTTTGCAATAGAATTTAAAAAAAATAAAAAATAAATCTATTTTTGGAGTTCCCCAAAAAAATTAAAAAATTTAAAAAAAACTTTAAGCCTAGTGATGTTTTCAAGCATTTTATTTATATTTGTATGCTTTTTAGCCCTGGCTTAAGATAAGACAATGCTTCTGATTATCATAAGATTGGATATTAAGTGTATGGTTTTAGGGATTATCATTTTCTTGATTTCCCCTATCTTTCTACAGTAGATAATATGATAGATATTATTATAAGCATTGTCTGCTTATGTTATCTTTTGTCTGCTGTGCATATTAAATGTATGTTTCTCTTGTTAAGTGTATCCAGTCCACGGATCATCCATTACTTATGGGATATTCTCCTTCCCAACAGGAAGTTGCAAGAGGATCTCCCACAGCAGAGCTGCTATATAGCTCCTCCCCTCAGTGTCATATCCAGTCATTCTCTTGCAACCCTCAACAAAGATGGAGGTCGTAAGAGGAGAGTGGTGTTTTATACTTAGTTTATTTCTTCAATCAAAAGTTTGTTATTTTTAAATGGTACTGGAGTGTGCTGTTTATCTCAGGCAGTATTTAGAAGAAGTATCTGCCTGCATTTTCTATGATCTTAGCAGAAGTAACTAAGATCCATGGCTGTTCTCAGATATTCTGAGGAGTGAGGTAACTTCAAAGAGGGAATGGCGTGCAGGTTTTCCTGCAATAAGGTATGTGCAGTTAATATTTTTCTAGGGATGGAATTTGCTAGAAAATGCTGCTTATTCTGGATTAATGTAAGTTAAGCCTTAAATGCAGTGATAGCGACTGGTATCAGGCTTATTAACAGAGATACATACTCTTATAAAAATGTAATATAAAACGTTTGCTGGCATGTTAATCGTTTTTATATATGTTTGGTGACAAAACTTATTGGGGCCTAGTTTTTTTTCACATGGCTGGTTTGATTTCTGCCTAGAGACAGTTTCCTGAAGCTTTCCACTGTTGCAATATGAGTGGGAAGGGCCTATTTTAGTGCTTTTCTGTGCAGATAAAAATACTGACAGACATTCAGCTTCCCTCTGCATGATACAGGACATCTCTGAAGGGCTCAAAAGGCTTCAAAGTCGTGTTTGAGGAGGGTAACAATCACAGTAGACTGTGGCAGTTGTTGTGACTGTGTTTAAAAAACGTTTTTGTCATTTATTATTCTGTTTTTGTTATTAAGGGGTTAATCATCCATTTGCAAGTGGGTGCAATGCTCTGCTGACTTGTTACATACACTGTAAAAATTTTGTTAGTGTAACTGCCTTTTTTCACTGTTGTTTCAAATTTTGTCAAAATTTGTTTCTCTTAAAGGCACAGTAACGTTTTTTATATTGCTTGTTAACTTGCTTTAAAGTGTTTTCCAAGCTTGCTAGTCTCATTGCTAGTCTGTACAAACATGTCTGAAACAGAGGATACTTGTTCATTATGTTTAAAAGCCATGGTGGAGCCCCATAGGAGAATGTGTACTAAATGTATTGATTTCACCTTAAACAGTAAAGATCAGTCTTTATCTATAAAAGAAATATCACCAGAGGGGTCTGTCGAGGGGGAAGTTATGCCGACTAACTCTCCCCACGTGTCGGACCCTTCGCCTCCCTCTCAAGGGACGCACGCTAATATGGCGCCAAGTACATCAGGGACGCCCATAGCGATTACTTTGCAGGACATGGCTGCAATCATGAATAATACCCTGTCAGAGGTATTATCCAGATTGCCTGAATTGAGAGGCAAGCGTGATAGCTCTGGGGTTAGACGAGATACAGAGCGCGTAGATGCTGTAAGAGCCATGTCTGATACTGCGTCACAATATGCAGAACCTGAGGACGGAGAGCTTCAGTCTGTGGGTGACGTCTCTGATTCGGGGAGACCTGATTCAGAGATTTCTAATTTTAAATTTAAGCTTGAGAACCTCTGTGTATTGCTTGGGGAGGTATTAGCTGCTCTGAATGACTGTGACACAATTGCAGTGCCAGAGAAATTGTGTAGGCTGGATAAATACTATGCAGTGCCGGTGAGTACGGATGTTTTTCCAATACCTAAAAGGCTTACAGAAATTATTAGTAAGGAGTGGGATAGGCCCCTTTTCCCCACCTCCTATATTTAGAAAAATGTTTCCAATAGATGCCACTACACGGAACTTATGGCAGACTGTCCCTAAGGTGGAGGGAGCAGTTTCTACTTTAGCAAAGCGTACCACTATCCCGGTTGAGGACAGTTGTGCTTTTTCAGATCCAATGGATAAAAAATTAGAGGGTTACCTTAAGAAAATGTTTATTCAACAAGGTTTTATTTTACAGCCCCTTGCATGCATTGTGCCTGTCACTGCTGCGGCGGCGTTCTGGTTTGAGGCCCTGGAAGAGGCCATCCATACAGCTCCATTGACTGAAATTGTTGACAAGCTTAGAACTCTTAAGCTAGCTAACTCATTTGTTTCTGATGCCATTGTTCATTTGACTAAACTAACGGCTAAGAATTCCGGATTCGCCATCCAGGCGCGTAGGGCGCTATGGCTCAAATCCTGGTCAGCTGTGACTTCAAAGTCTAAATTTGTCATGATCCTGTCTAGACTGTGCCTTTAATTCAGGATCTCCTCCCCTGTTTGTAACCCTATTTAAGACACTCCTTCTCCTCACTGCATTGCTTGATTATTGCAGTCTGAGGAATGTTTGATTCATCTCTCTTTTTGGATACAACAAGCTAAGTCTCAGAATTTCCTACGAACCTCTTAAAAATCAACTCTTGTTTTTGGTTACATTATCACATGTTATTGTCATCTCTTAAACTACTTAACATTTGGAAAGTAATCATTCTAACCTCTAAGGCTTTTTCTACCTTTCAGTTAACTGCTACCTCGGATCAGTCTGCATCGAGGCGGGACTTCGCCTCAAGCGTGTATGTCCTGTGACGTCACACGCCGCTGCACAAGCTGTGCTGTCGGCGCGTCTCTCTCCTCACACACGCATATTCAATTGCTCATAGCGGCTAAAATCAAAACCCTAAGGATTTAAGGTATGTACATATCACTAAATGTAAAGCAGGCCAATAATGAGATCTCCAACGTTATCCACAAATGCTATCCTCTCCACCTCGTAACAAAAGAGACTGTAAAACAACTTTTGCCGGTCATTACGAATGTGCATACATTAACTCTGATTTGTTGGCTAAACATTCTTAACACATCAGGCTCATCTTATATATATTTCTTTGTGACTTATACATTTGTTATATTACAATAAGACAGAACTGAGTGTACCATTGAAACTTATCTATTTAATTCAGTCATTCTATTGTTTAAATCTTATTTGGTTTGAGTCTCTCTGACTGACATATTTTCAGTTCAGAGATTAATAAAATATCACTTATCCTACAAAAATATTGTTTTCATACAGGTACCCTTTTACCTAGTTATGATATAAGGGAGAAAATGAAAACAAACACTCAGAATCATGGTGAAAATAAGCTTTATTTTTATATTAATAAAAGTATTCATCACAGAATAATCAAGCCTATAAAAAGAATAAAAATTACACTTAATTTCAGGTTAATCATGGATCTTCTAGAAATGTCCAATCAAATATCTTCACTGAATCAAAAGGTGGAAATATTAGCCCAAGGATTAACTGAAATAAAGAATGAGAACAGTACTTTGAAAAGGATTCTCAATGAATTTATTTCCCAAAAAACCAATGAATTACCTGAACCACATGTTAATCCCCCCATACCATTTAGTGGTGATCGCACAAAAGTTCGCGAATATAAAAATGCTTGCATGTTGCTTTTTACATTAAAGCCAAGAACATACCGTACCGAAAAAATAAAAGTATACACTGCTATATCTTATCTCTCAGGCGAACCTCGTGCATGGGCTGATAGGTTCATAGAAAGTGAAGATCCTCTACTTAACTCACTTGAAATTTTTTTTCCTTACAATGGCAGTTCTATATGATGACATTAATAAACAACAGACTGCAGAACAAAAGTTGAGATCCCTGAAACAAGGGAAAAGGGCAGTAGAGGATTATATTGCTGATTTTCAGCTATGGGCCACTGACTCACAGTGGAACTCAGTTAGTTTAAAAAATCAATTCCGAATAGGCCTTTCAGAACACCTGAAAGATGAACTTTCAAGGGTAGAGTTTCCAGAAACATTAGAAGCCCTCATAAAACTGAGTATTTCCATAGATAGGAGATACCGAGAAAGAAAGAGTGAAAGATATCAACTAGAAGGCACTCATAAGAAGCCATATCATTCCTATTCTGAGAAAGCCATATCCACTCCTGTTCCAATGGAAATAGGAGCTATACGTGGACCTTTATCTCAGGATGAGAAACAAAGAAGAAGACTAGCCAATTTGTGTCTATATTGTGCTAGCAAAGAGCATGAAGTCATCAATTGCCCTCTCCTTCTACGTCAAAAGAAGGGTAAGTTAATTAAAGATTGTCTTTCTAAAGTACAAATTAAACCATGTCTCCTTGAATTAAACTTGTCATTACAGTGGGATCTTCAACAAGTGCAGATCGAGGCAATCGTTGACTCAGGAGCTGATGGTTTATTTATAGATGAATCAGTTGTACAATTAAATAAAATACCAATCATGCAGAAAAAATCTCCTGTTTTTGTAAGGGTTATAGATGGCACACAAATATTAAAGGGCCCAATCACCCATCAGACAATACCACTCTTGACAATCACATCTGACGGACATAAGGAATTCCTAACTTATGATATTATTCCTAGATCCATTCATCCAATAATTCTAGGGTACCCTTGGTTACAGAAACATAACCCATCAATTGACTGGTCACATAATCACATCACTTTTACATCACAATATTGTTTAGACACTTGTTTTCCTTACTTGACAATAGGACATTTGACTTCAACTCTACCAAAAGATTACATAGAGTTCAGTGATGTATTTAATTTAAAACATGCTGAAACACTTCCACCACATAGGCATTTCGATTGCCCGATAGACACTAAACCAGGCATAGAAATACCATCAGGAAGAATTTTCCCTCTTTCACAGAAAGAACTAAAACATCTGAGGGAATACTTGGATGAAAATCTTAAAAAAGGTTTTATTTCTCCCTCATCTTCTCCAATTGCTTCAGCAATATTCTTTGTGACAAACAAAGATGGTTCACTAAGACCGATCATAGATTATCGAGCACTAAATGCTGTCACCATTAAGAATCGTTATCCATTACCACTAATCCCAGAAATAATTGAACGCCTTCACGGAGCTACCATCTTCACGAAGTTAGATCTAAAAGGCGCATACAATTTAATTTGTATGAAGGCTGGTGATGAGTGGAAGACAGCTTTTAAAACTAGATACGGCTTATTCCAATATAATGTAATGCCATTTGGCCTAACGAATGCCCCAGCTACATTCCAATTCTTTATCAATGAAATATTTAAAGAATTGATGGATGTATGTGTCATTGTGTATCTGGACGATATTCTCATATATTCGAAAAACTTATCAGATCACAAAAAACATGTCAGATGGGTTTTATCAACCCTAAGAGACCACCATTTGTACGCAAAGATGGAGAAATGTCAATTTCACAAAGATACCATCAAATTTTTAGGGTATATCATATCACCCAAAGGTATACAAATGGATCCAGAAAAATTAACAGCTATAGCTAACTGGCCAATACCTACCTCTATGAAATCATTACAGAGGTTCCTGGGATTTACAAATTTTTACAGAAAATTTATCAAACACTTCTCTTCTATCGTTCAACCTTTGACTCAATTAACTGGGAAACAGAAATATATATGGGATTCAAAAACAGATGAAGCATTTCAACAATTAAAGAAAGAATTTACTACTGCACCAGTTTTGAGGTTACCAGATCCTGAACTACCTTACACATTGGAGGTTGACGCATCAAATGTAGGAATTGGTGCAATATTATCACAATCAGGACCTACAGAATCATTTCTTCATCCAGTAGCATTTTTTTCTCGTCGACTAACACCTGCAGAAAGAAACTATACGGTTGGAGATAACGAGTTATTGGCTATGAAGTCAGCTATGGAACATTGGAGACACCTACTCGAAGGAACCACACAACCATTTCAGGTGTTTACTGACCACAAGAATCTCCAATATCTCAAGAAGAATAAAACATTATCCTCACGACAAGTTAGATGGGCTCTTTTCCTGGATCGATTCAATTTTACCCTTACACATATACCTGGAACTAAGAATACCAAAGCTGATGCCATTTCCAGGTCTTTTGAGTTAACTGAAGAATCTGAAAATATGACTCAGATAATTCCTCTCACAAAAATAATTGGTGCCACAAACTTGGTAACATCTGACTTATATCAAGCACAAATTTCTGATTCAGAAATACCTCCTATATGTTCTCCTGACTCCGAGTCAGGACTCTACTTGTACAAAGAAAAAATTTATGTACCTAGCTGTTTGAGAAAACAGATTATCCAACAACACCATAATACTCCATTAGCAGGACATCCAGGAATCGAAAAGACAAATGAGTTACTCAAAAGGACTTATTGGTGGCCACAAATGAAATTGGCAGTACAAGATTATATACTTAATTGCCAAATTTGTGCAACCAAAAAGAAAGAGCACCACAAACCATACGGTTTACTATGTCCACTACCAGTACCACAAAGACCTTGGGATGTTATATCCATGGATTTCATTGTGGATTTACCATTATCACATGCTCATAACACTATAATGGTAGTCGTGGATCATCTAACAAGGTTAGCTCATTTTATTCCCTTGAAAAAGGTACCAACTGCCATGACAACAGCAACAGTATTTAATGACCACATTGTCAAACTTCATTTCTTACCAGCATCAATTGTGTCAGATCGAGGTAGTCAATTTACCTCTAAATTTTGGAGATATTTATGTCAATCATTACATATCACACTGAGGTTCACTACAGCTTTTCACCCGCAATCGAACGGACTCACTGAACGTTTGAACCAGACTCTGGAGCAATATCTCAGATGCTTCATATCTACACAGCAGACAGATTGGTACACTCTGTTGCCAACCGCTGAGTTTGCTTATAACAACTCTGTTAATTCCTCAACTAAGGTAACTCCATTTTTTGCCTCATACGGTTTTCATCCTAGATCTTACCCCAACACTTTATCTTCTGACCAATCACCCTCTGTCTCATCTTACACGGAAAGCTTAAAAAATGTCTTGGCTACGCTACAAAATCATCTGAATGAGGCAAAAAGGTCTCAGAAAATGTATTATGATAAAAAGAGGACACCAGCACCTAAGTATCACCTTCATGATCTTGTTTGGTTGTCCACAAAAAACATTAAACTTCCAGTACCCTCCAAAAAATTGGCTGATCAATTTATTGGTCCCTTCCCTGTTGTCAAAATCATTAATGACAATGCAGTGACCTTGAAACTACCAACGGATTTACGTATCCATCCCTCCTTTCATGTTTCACTTCTGAAACCTTACAGGGGGACTGGGACTCCGCAACCTCTTGTCTACAGACCAGCAATACCAGATCCTCTGGACTATGAGGTGGATAGGATATTGGACTCCAGACGTCGTAGAGGAACTTTGGAATACCTGGTTCACTGGAAGGGTTGTGATGATAGTGAAAATTCTTGGATTCCAGTTCGGGATCTGTCTGCACCAGATCTATTGGCGGATTTTCACTCATCTTATCCTCTGAAACCTGGACCCCGATCTCGTGGGGGGGGTTCTTGACGGGGGGGATCTGTCATGATCCTGTCTAGACTGTGCCTTTAATTCAGGATCTCCTCCCCTGTTTGTAACCCTATTTAAGACACTCCTTCTCCTCACTGCATTGCTTGATTATTGCAGTCTGAGGAATGTTTGATTCATCTCTCTTTTTGGATACAACAAGCTAAGTCTCAGAATTTCCTACGAACCTCTTAAAAATCAACTCTTGTTTTTGGTTACATTATCACATGTTATTGTCATCTCTTAAACTACTTAACATTTGGAAAGTAATCATTCTAACCTCTAAGGCTTTTTCTACCTTTCAGTTAACTGCTACCTCGGATCAGTCTGCATCGAGGCGGGACTTCGCCTCAAGCGTGTATGTCCTGTGACGTCACACGCCGCTGCACAAGCTGTGCTGTCGGCGCGTCTCTCTCCTCACACACGCTGATCACTCAGCTCAGAGTCACACGCATATTCAATTGCTCATAGCGGCTAAAATCAAAACCCTAAGGATTTAAGGTATATACATATCACTAAATGTAAAGCAGGTCAATAATGAGATCTCCAACGTTATCCACAAATGCTATCCTCTCCACCTCGTAACAAAAGAGACTGTAAAACAACTTTTGCCGGTCATTACGAATGTGCATACATAAACTCTGATTTGTTGGCTAAACATTCTTAACACATCAGGCTCATCTTATATATATTTCTTTGTGACTTATACATTTGTTATATTACAATAAGACAGAACTGAGAGTACCATTGAAACTTATCTATTTAATTCAGTCATTCTATTGTTTAAATCTTATTTGGTTTGAGTCTCTCTGACTGACAGATTTTCAGTTCAGAGATTAATAAAATATCACTTATCCTACAAAAATATTGTTTTCATACAGGTACCCTTTTACCTAGTTATGATATAAGGGAGAAAATGAAAACAAACACTCAGAATCATGGTGAAAATAAGCTTTATTTTTATATTAATAAAAGTATTCATCACAAAATTACTCAACAAGGGGCAGACCTTATTCGGGCCTGGTTTGAAAGAAATTATTGCTGACATTACTGGAGGTAAGGGTCATACCCTTCCTCAGGACAGGGCCAAATCAAAGGCCAAACAGTCTAATTTTCGTGCCTTTCGAAATTCCAAGGCAGGAGCAGCATCAACTTCCTCCGCTTCAAGACAAGAGGGAACTTTTGCTCAATCTAAGCAGGCCTGGAAACCTAACCAGTCCTGGAACAAAGGCAAGCAGGCCAGAAAGCCTGCTTCTGCCTCTAAGACAGCATGAAGGAACGGCCCCCTATCCGGCGACGGATCTAGTAGGGGGCAGACTTTTTCTCTTCGCCCAGGCGTGGGCAAGAGATGTTCAGGACCCCTGGGCGTTGGAGATCATATCTCAGGGATATATTCTGGACTTCAAAGCTTCCCCTCCACAAGGGAGATTTCATCTTTCAAGGTTATCTGCAAATCAGATAAAGAAAGAGGCATTCCTACGCTGTGTGCAAGACCTCCTAGTAATGGGAGTGATCCATCCAGTTCCGCGGACGGAACAAGGACAGGGTTTTTATTCAAATCTGTTTGTGGTTCCCAAAAAAAGAGGGAACCTTCAGACCAATTTTGGATCTAAAGATCTTAAACAAATTCCTCAGAGTTCCATCTTTCAAAATGGAAACTATTCGGACTATCCTACCCATGGTCCAAGAGGGTCAGTACATGACCACAGTGGACTTAAAGGATGCCTACCTTCACATACCGATTCACAAAGATCATCATCGGTTCCTAAGGTTTGCCTTTCTAAACAGGCATTACCAATTTGTAGCTCTTCCCTTCGGGTTGGCTACAGCCCCGAGAATCTTTACGAAGGTTCTGGGCTCACTTCTGGCGGTTCTAAGACCGCGAGGCATAGCAGTGGCTCCGTATCTAGACGACATCCTGATACAGGCATCAAGCTTTCAAATTGCCAAGTCACATACAGAGATAGTTCTGGCATTTCTGAGATTGCACGGGTGGAAAGTGAACGAGGAAAAGAGTTCTCTATCCCCACTCACAAGAGTCTCCTTTTTAGGGACTCTTATAGATTCTGTAGAGATGAAAATTTACCTGACGGAGTCCAGGTTATCAAAGCTTCTAAATGCTTGCCGTATTCTTCATTCCATTCCGCGCCCTTCGGTGGCTCAGTGTATGGAGGTGATCGGCTTAATGGTAGCGGCAATGGACATAGTGCCATTTGCGCGCCTACATCTCAGACCGCTGCAATTATGCATGCTAAGTCAGTGGAATGGGGATTACACAGATTTGTCCCCTCTGCTAAATCTGGATCAAGAGACCAGAGATTCTCTTCTCTGGTGGTTGTCTTGGGTCCACCTGTCCGAGGGTATGACCTTTCGCAGGCCAGATTGGACAATTGTAACAACAGATGCCAGCCTTCTAGGTTGGGGTGCAGTCTGGAACTCCCTGAAGGCACAGGGATCGTGGACTCAGGAGGAGAAACTCCTTCTGATAAATATTCTGGAGCTAAGAGCAATATTCAATGGTCTTCTGGCTTGGCCTCAGTTAGCAACACTGAGGTTCATCAGATCAATCACGACTGTGGCTTACATCAACCATCAAGGGGGAACCAGGAGTTCCCTAGCGATGTTAGAAGTCTCAAAAATAATTCGCTGGGCAGAGACTCACTCTTGCCACCTGTCAGCAATCCATATCCCAGGCGTGGAGAACTGGGAGGCGGATTTTCTAAGTCGTCAGACTTTTCACCCGGGGGAGTGGGAACTCCATCCGGAGGTGTTTGCTCAATTGAGTCATCGTTGGGGCAAACCAGAGTTGGATCTCATGGCGTCTCGCCAGAACGCCAAGCTTCCTTGTTACGGATCCAGGTCCAGGGACCCAGAAGCGACGCTGATAGATGCTCTAGCAGCGCCTTGGTTCTTCAACCTGGCTTATGTGTTTCCACCATTTCCTCTGCTCCCTCGACTGATTGCCAAAATCAAACAGGAGAGAGCATCGGTGATTCTAATAGCGCCTGCGTGGCCACGCAGGACCTGGTATGCAGACCTAGTGGACATGTCATCCTTTCCACCATGGACTCTGCCTCTAAGACAGGACCTTCTAATACAAGGTCCTTTCAATCATCCAAATCTAATTTCTCTGAGACTGACTGCATGGAGATTGAATGCTTGATTCTATCAAAGCGTGGCTTCTCCGAGTCAGTCATTGATACCTTAATACAGGCACGAAAGCCTTTTACCAGGAAAATTTATCACAAGATATGGCGTACATATCTTTACTGGTGTGAATCTAAGAATTACTCATGGAGTAAGGTTAGGATTCCTAGGATATTGTCCTTTCTCCAAGAGGGTTCTGCTCTGTCTATTCTTTTGCACAAGCGTCTGGCAGAAGTTCCAGACGTCCAGGCATTTTGTCAGGCTTTGGTTAGAATTAAGCCTGTGTTTAAACCTGTTGCTCCCCCATGGAGCTTAAACTTGGTTCTTAAAGTTCTTCAAGGAGTTCCGTTTGAACCCCTTCATTCCATTGATATTAAGCTTTTATCTTGGAAAGTTCTGTTTTTGATGGCTATTTCCTCGGCTCGGAGAGTCTCTGAGCTATCTGCCTTACAATGTGATTCTCCTTATCTGATTTTTCATGCAGATAAGGTAGTTCTGCGTACCAAACCTGGGGTTTTACCTAAGGTGGTTTCTAACAAGAATATCAATCAAGAGATTGTTGTTCCATCATTGTGTCCTAATCCTTCTTCAAAGAAGGAACGTCTTTTACATAATCTGGACGTAGTCCGTGCCTTGAAGTTTTACTTACAAGCTACTAAAGATTTTCGTCAAATATCTTCCCTGTTTGTCGTTTATTCTGGACAGAGGAGAGGTCAAAAAGCTTCGGCAACCTCTTTCCTTTTGGCTTCGGAGTATTATACGCCTAGCCTATGAGACTGCTGGACAGCAGCCCCCTGAAGAATTACAGCTCATTCTACTAGAGCTGTGGGTTCCACCTGGGCCTTTAAATATGAGGCCTCTGTTGAACAGATTTGCAAGGCCGCGACTTGGTCTTCACTTCACACTTTTTCAAAATTTTACAAATTTGATACTTTTGCTTCTTCGGAGACTGTTTTTGGGAGAAAGGTTCTTCAGGCAGTGGTTCCTTCCGTTTAATCCTGCCTTGTCCCTCCCATCATCCGTGTACTTTAGCTTTGGTATTGGTATCCCATAAGTAATGGATGATCCGTGGACTGGATACACTTAACAAGAGAAAACATAATTTATGCTTACCTGATAAATTTATTTCTCTTGTAGTGTATCCAGTCCACGGCCCGCCCTGTCCTTTTAAGGCAGGTCTAAATTTTAATTAAACTAAAGTCACCACTGCACCCTATGGTTTCTCCTTTCTCGTCTTGTTTCGGTCGAATGACTGGATATGACAGTGAGGGGAGGAGCTATATAGCAGCTCTGCTGTGGGTGATCCTCTTGCAACTTCCTGTTGGGAAGGAGAATATCCCATAAGTAATGGATGATCCGTGGACTGGATACACTACAAGAGAAATAAATTTATCAGGTAAGCATAAATTATGTTTTTTGGGGATTATTAACTTTTACATGATTTATCCCTATCTTTCTACAGTGGAAGTATATTCTGGATATTGATAAAAGCCATAGGTCTGATTATATTAAATTTTGTCTGCTGTTCATATTAAAATTTGTTTTTAGGGATTATTAAAATTTTCATGATTTATCCCTATTTTTCTGCAGTAGTAATATATACGGGAGTTTGTTATAAGCATTATGTCTGTTTATCTTTTGTCTGCTGTGCATATTAAATGTATGTTTTTGGGATTAACATTTTCTCAGTTTATCCCTTTACTTCTACAGTAGAGGTATATACTTGATATTGTGATAAGCATTATGTCTGCTTATCTTATCTTTTGCTGCTATGCTTATTAAATGTCTGTTTTAGGGATTATTAACATTTCTTGTTTTGTCCTTCTCCTACAGTAGATGAAACATTTTACTAAAATTGTTATAAGCATTATGTCTGCTTATATTAATTTTTCTTATACGGTACTGATTTATATGTGTTTTTAGGGATTGTTAGCATTTACATGTTTTATCCCTATCTTTCATAGTAGAAGTATATCTTGACTTGGTTATATGCAGTATTTCTGCTTATCTTCCTTTCATGTACTGTACATTAAAAGGATTTTTAGCATTTAAATATTGTATTCCTCAGTCTACAGTAGAGGTATATACGTGATATTGTTATAATTTCTATTCCTGCTTATCTTATCTTTTTCTTCTATACTCTTTAACATGTGCCTTTAGGGATGTTAACATTTGCTTTTTATCCCTATCTTTTTTTGCAGAAGAAGTCTATCCTGGATATTGTTTTAAGCATTATGTCTGCTTAGCATATGGTTTTCTACTATTCATGCTAAATGTGGTTTTTCAGGATTTTAGCATTTACATGTTTTATACCTCCTTTTCTACAGTAGAAAATGTATATTTCAGATTCTTTATTTCCCCTTTGGGGATCTGCTGATTTCTTATTGCTGGGCAATATTACATATTTTTCCACTATGGGGATAGTTTATATTTTAGTCAGTTTTTTTTACTGACAGCAAGTAGTCATGGTGGTTTCAGCAAACTGTAGCCAGCTGTAGTAGCCTGATGGTTAGCTTAGCTGCCTAGCAAACGGACGGTTTGCAGTTTGAAATAAGCTGCAGCTTAAATGTGTGCTCGCAAGCTGTTTTTACTATTTTGTTCTAGTGGCTGAGGTTTGCTTTCCTTCTTTGGGTCTACCTGGTAACCCAGCGATAATCCTCTGTAGCATTCTCTATCAGCCCTGGGTTCAATATCTTTTTAGGCTTTATCTGAGATAGAGAAATCAGGAATATGTGCTATTAAGTATCTGTAATTCTCCATGATTTATTTCCCTTTTCTACTTGACTTGGATAACTGTTTCTCTCCCTAGAATTGGAGACCACTCGCACCTCTATAAGAGGATTGTCCTAGACTAACCGATGAGAGTCTCTCTGTCCTGGTGGCTCGCTCAGGCCCATCTGTTCTAAGGCAACTTGCTTCTTGAGACCTTCCTGGGAGAGTATTGCTACAGATGCCAGCCTTCAGGCTGGTAAGCAGTTTGGGGTCCATTAGGGGAGATCAAGGAATCTGGATTCCGTTGGAGTCTGTCCTTCCATTAATTATATAGTGTTGAGAGCTATATTTAATGCCCTTATAACCTGGTCCCATTTGAGTTCAGTCCGATATATATATCTTTCTCCATACCAGTTCTCAATCACTTACAGCTTACAGGGCACCATAATGCTTTGAATACTAATAGAGTGACTGTTTTTCTTCTGCTGCTTCAACTGTATTTGTTAGCTCAATTATTCAGTTCCCTAATATACGCATTTAATATTCAAACACAATGGCTGAATTGTTGGAATCTGCAGTCACTAATCCCACAGGGGACATAAACAATGATAAACGCAGACTCATTTTAGCCACAGCACTACAAGGGGTTAATGCTTTTCCCATAGAACCAAGGGAAGATAATTTGCCTACATTATTTTCAGGCCTAGAGAAACTCCGTTACAAGGAGACTAATCTCTGTTGGCACATTGAATTTTTGGAATTATATATCAAAGAGGGTAAGATACCACGGGGCCTCAGAATGAAGAAATTCCGCTCCTTTGCTCAACAACTACCAGGGTTCATGGAAGAGTGGACTCATACCCTGACCAGATGTTCCATGACACTCATGAACCAACTACTGAGACACAAAAAGCAGGAAAGGGACACTATTCTGACTGAAATAAATTCCATAGTGGATACCATGAAACCCTTTGAGGCTACCAGCCAACACAAAGATTACACCTTACAACTAGAAGAAACTATCAATAAATTAGACATGGACCTTTCTAGTAGAAAAGTATCTAAATATAATCGTGATACTAAGGATTATGACCTTAATATTGTATACTCCTGGCAACAACATAGGCCTGCTAGAGGCAAGGGCAATTCCTCTATAAACAACAAACGCAGGGGTCACTCTAACAAAAAAGTCACTTTTTCTAGTATTGAAACCACAGATCCAGAATCTTCCTTTCCACAATCTCCAGGTTTGCCTGCAGTAGAGTCTCAGGAGCCCCTAGCCATCACAGAAACAGGAGCTAGTGCTCCACCCAGAGCCACTTTGGCCGCTTTAGTAAAACCTCCTAATCATACCAGTACCCCAAAAGCAGCGAACCAACCACATAGATACCCCAGCAGGACAGCCTCAAAAAACAAAAAGAAATAGACAACGTTATTAACTTATCCAACACTTCACTTACACCAGCACAATTTTCTATCTTAAATAAAGGACTCACTTTTGCACCTAGCACTAATGTTGATGTGTTTTCTACTGTTATAGATGTAAATAGACTAATTCGCAAACTTACACTTAGAAAGCATTTTTCAGAGACCACTATAGATCACTCTCCACCAGAGTCTCTCTCACCCATGCAATTGGAAAATACTTATTTTGTCTTACTCTTTGAAGACCAATGTGACTTTAACACACTACTATCATTACAACATACCACTAGCACTCCCACAACCTCTATGCATCACTTCACCCATAAGGACCGTTCCTACTTCTACCCTATTCAGGATAGAAGCCCAAGTATTGAACTGTATCAAGAAACTGTAGTGAGGGATATCTTACTACTCAATGAGACCCCAACTGACACTAATCAAATCAGACAGCAGAACATCACTCAGTCAGAGAGGAATGCCCTGAAAGAACTAGAAGACAATCCCGACATAGTAATAACCCAAGCAGACAAGGGTGGGGCAGTGGTAATTTTAAACACTTTGGAATATATGGAAGAACTCAATGCCCACCTTAGTAACACCAACACATATATATTTACGTTTGGGTTATGACCCCACTGCAAAATTTAGCCAGGAACTTTTTTCTTTCCTGGACTCGGCTCTGGAGGAGGGTTTCCTTACCAGGGAAACCATGGTGTATCTGTATGTTGAAGATCCTCTTACTCCCACCTTCAGATACGTGCCCAAGATTCATAAGACCCTCACTAGACCCCCGGGGAGACCTATTGTGGCCAGCATGGGGTCCCTTTGTGAGAGACTTGGAGCCTGGCTCGACTCAGTACTACAACCTTTAGTAGTAGCCCTCCCAGGATACATCAGGGATAGCGCACACCTCCTTCACCAACTAGAGGACATTAAATGGCAGCAAAATTTTCAGTGGCTCACTATTGACGTAACTGCCCTTTACTCTAGCATACCCTATAACAAAGGACTTGAAGCCTTGGGTCACATGGTCAGGAGATACACTCAGTTTACTGACAACTTTGTAGAATTCGTGGTTTCTACAGCCAAGTTCTTACATTTCCCATAACTACTTTGTCTCTAGGGGGGAATTCTATCTGCAGAGTTGTGGCACAGCAATGGGGGCCAAATTTGCCCCCGCCTATGCCAATTTGTACATGGGCTGGCTAGAATTGCACACCATTTATGAGGATGACTTACCCCTCAGAGACAACTTAGTAGTATATGGCCGATATATATAGACGACCTTATAGTAATTTGGAACTCTAACAACTGAAGACAAGCTGACATGTTGGTTGACCTCTTAAATGACAATTCACTTAATCTTACTTTCACTCACAGTGTCTCATCTGACTCCATAGCATATTTGGATCTGTATCTTCAAATAGATGACAATAATAATATCACGCGCTAAATTAGCACGGGTAGAGCATTTAGTTAAATTATATGATTTGAATATTTTTATTATTGAAATTAAATGAATATTTTATATATATATATGTTGCAATCTTGTATTTATATATTTAATGCAGATTATCCTAAGTTATTTATCAACATTCAGTTTAGAAGAGTTAATGAAAAATATATAATGTAAATAAACTTTTATGTATGAACTGATATATATAAGCTTCTTGTCTATATATGGGCTTCTTATCTATATGTAAAAACTAATAAAACATTTGTATAATTAAACAGAAATTTAATAACTTGCTAAAAACAACACAAGATAAAAAGGTACGTCTCCCTTATAACATAGATTGCATCAGAAAAGACAATTGGATAACTTTAGTTAATGTTTCCGCTATTAATAATCAGGTACCTGTTATATGATGTAACAAATAATAGTGTCCAAAATATTGAATTAAAAAAACTTAAAGTTCCAAATGAGATAACCTACCCGCTGTTATGGCGGGTGTTTGTTACCGGTCCGTTAGTGAGAGACTGGTATTTTAAAATATGTCATGTGACTTTTCCTATGTCACACTTGTGATCGTAGCTGTTTCAATTTAGTTGCAATATAACCAGTGATCCTTGATATTCTGTCAAGCGCTTATTATGTTGCAATTTTTTTAACTTTAATCTGTATGTGTATCAGAAGGTGTATTCCCCTATTCCATGTATAATTAGGGAGTCTTGGGGGAAATTTCAACTTACGCTGGTCTTTTGGCACACCTGATGTCTCTATTGGTGTGGTCTTTGCGGTCAAATTCAGTGACTTGGATGTTAGACTGTGCGGTCACGTTCAGTGACTTGGATGTTAGACTTTGCGGTCACGTTTTAGTGACTATAATGCAATCCTCGCAGTGTGGACTTAGCGGTCACTTATAGTGACTGTGATAAGATCTTTGCAGTCACGGAGGTGACTAACAGTGGGGTCTTTGCGGTCACAAGAGGTGACTAGGAGTAGAATCTTTACCGGACATCAGTGATGTTATACAGCAGGGTCTTTGCGGTCACAAATTGTGACTTACATCTATTAACTTGCGGTTATATCTTTGCAGTCACAGATTGTGACTTAAGAGTGGTCTTTGCGGTCACGAACAGTGGTGACTTAAAGGAAATCTTTGCGGTCACTAGTAGTGACTAACAGTATGATCTGTATAGTAGGAGATCAAAGGTAAAACTTGGCAGTTGTTCTGTGTAACTTGATAGAGCTGATTAGAAACAAATGCAGGTTGTAGCAATGTCCAGCTGCAATATTGCAGAAAGTAATCAGCAAAGGAGATCCCTGTGGGGGTTGACCACATGCCCCCTCAAAGACCGAATTAGGCAACATCTCTTATCCTTAGACGAAGACATTCCCAAGACACCTGTCGCCAAACACTTCCGTTCCCATGGTAACCACATTAAACATCTTTTCAAATTTTTAGGTATAGAACACATCAATAAAGATATTAGAGGTGGAGACAGAATAGGTAAGCTCCAAAGAAGAGAAGCGTATCGGATTTTTACCTTACAGACCAAATTCCCTAGAGGAATTAACAAGAGACATGATTTGGACTTATTTATTGACTAGTCCATGACACTTCTCACCATAACATCAGGACAGTAGAAGCCTTATGCTTTACTTGCCCTTTATTCCTCCCTCCAACTTTCCCCTCCCTATTCTCCTAATATCTTGTCCCTTGGTTCTACAGTTTTACTTATTGGTTTTTAAAGTGTCCACTTTTCATCATCATTTTTACACTTTTTACTCATATTTTATATTTTTTCCTTATAGACATTACTCCACCAATAGGCGTTACCAGCCTTTATTTTTCTTAGCCCTTTTTTGAATTCCCCTTATCATTTTCTATAAGCAACATCTTTTTTTACTATAGTGTTAGCTAGGCCCCTTTTTCCATTTTTTATTGTTACCCCCTTATATGAGAATTACCCCACCGTTATAGTAAGGATCTTACTAGTGGGACATTTCCCTGTCTATGTCTCTTCTTTTACTCATACAACACTTGTAGAACTTTCTGGTTATCCCCCCTTTTTCTGTAGGATTGTTCTTCATGGTGGATTAGACAAGAGCTTACATAGTATTTACTACATACACGTCAAATAGTCTTGCCCACCCCAAGTATAACTACCCTACTATCCCAATACAACAAAGATATTAATCTATGCGTAACTGTATGCTTTCCAAGTGTTAATTTATTAATGTGGTAACAATCAGGTCCTAGCTACCTCCTTTTTCTTTCTATTGTTCCACCATTTTTTGTGACCTGCAAAAGTTTAGAGCTTTCTTTTCTCCAGGCATTTAGAACTTTAGTAAATTAATTCTTAATGTCTCAGTATACTTATTAGTTTGGTGACTGGCCCTTTAATTTAACCCAGTGTATGGCATCACATTGCTCTCCCACTTAGGAACAGAATTCCCCTAGATTTCATTAGTTTTTTAGAAAATTTTTCATTTTGTCTCTTAGAGGTTTTTAATATCACCTTTCATCCTGGGCTATTATTAGTATTGTCACAAATATCTCAGGATTCAGCTCCTAAGGAGTTAACTTTGTGCAGCTTGCACTCAAAACAGTTATTTGTTTTCAAGAAGAATTGTGTTTGTATTTTCTTTGAAGTGCCAGAACCCTCTAACTAGCCACCAAATGCTAGTGTGTATGCATTGAGTCATAAAATCACTGAAGCTCTTAGTCACAGAGATACACAGGATAAAGTTTATGGCTTAAGCTGTCAATAGAATGCATGATGCAAAACAGGCCCTTCATTACAAAAACTGACCAGGTCACTGACAGGACATTGGTATATTATGTACATATGTGGGTTAAAAGTGTTATAACCTTAACGGCAGGTAAATATGACAACCTATGGCATATTTGATATCAAACTGGTTCTCCCAATAAAACTAAGAGGTTCTAAATATGTAAATATAGAAATTTCTTACCTAGCAGGAATGATAATGGATTGTATAAATTCAGGCAAGAAATTTAGTCTATTGAAGTTTGTAAAGACAGTGGGGTTTCTTAGCCCACCCAGGAGGGTGTGGTTAAGCAACATGATCTCTGAGAAGTAGGTTTAAGAATCTTATTTTTTAACAATAAGATTGTCATTCTTACAAGGGGAGCTGCTGTACAGAAGTAAGGAGCCATCATTTTCATGCCAGCCCCTGCGCAGATCTTGAAGACTAGGAAAGTATTCAATTCTGTTTTTCTCCTTTTTATTTTAAAATACTGTTTGCGTGTGTAATTTTATTTGTAACAACTTTTTATTATTAATGCATTGTGCATAATATTTTTGGCATAATAAATAATTCCTTTATTAAGTTTGGCCTTTGTCTAATAATTGAACCACTTTACTGAAAGAGACTGGAATATTAGAACTGTATAATTTTAGGTTATTTTCTGCTAAATTGTATTTCTAGAGTTAATGTGTAAAGTCTGGGGTTTTCCTTAAGATTTTCCCTTTAATAAATTTTAAGATGTGGCAGCATTTGAGCTTTAGGTGACAGAAAAGGGGGCTGAAAACCCTTTCTGTGCCAAATAAGTGACTGGTGCAGGGTTGGATAACCTTGGTTCGTCACAAATTGGTGGGCAGTGGTGTAGATCATTTTTTTTATTATTAGATTTTAGTGCTTGTGGATTTGCTAGTGTGGAAATCCCGGTACTAAAAGAGATTGTTTCTTACAATTTCCAAAGGCTAAAACTCAGTGCATTATATAGTGACACATTGCAAACAGTCCCCTTCCCTATTCTCTGTTGTTCTTTTCTATTTTATTTTTGCTATGGAGGCATACGAGCAGCGATCTAAAGAGGCACTTATACTCCTATGCCAGGAGCGGGATATTCCAACACGTTCAAAGAACAAAGATTTACTAATACAAGCTCTTGTTGAATATGATAACAGCCAAATCACACCAGTTGAGGTCTCAGGAGAGATGTCTGCAGCTGGGGGCAGCGATTCATCAGAATCTGGGGATCCCTTGGACTGTTATTTGCAAACTGTTCTTAAACATATGGGCTCAGTGGATGCAAGTTTGCGCATGGAACTGATTACAAAGTTTTATGAAAGACAGGCTGCTGAACGACAAGCTGCTGGGGCTGAGAGACAGGCGTCTCTGGCAGCTGAGAGACAGGCTGCTGAACGACAGGCAGAGAGAGAGTATCAGCTACAGCTTGCATGGTTGGAGAGAGGGATGGTCTCACCTGTTGTTAGTGAACCTAGAGACCCCCCTGCTCCCAGAGTGCGTGCAGAGAATTTTCCCACCCTGGAGAAAGATGGAGATGTGGATGTATTCCTGCGTAGCTTTGAGAAAGTGTGCAGACAGTTCCAGTTGCCAAGGGAGCAGTGGGCCAAGTACCTTACCCCTGGCCTGAAAGGTCCTGCACTGGAGGCGTTTGCTGAACTACCCCCAGAGTTTGATCAGGACTATGATTCCATTAAAGCTGCCCTGCAGAGGAGATACAATCTTACTCCTGAAGTTTACCGAAAGAAATTCCGTTCCCTGCAGAAAGGTGTGTCAGAGAGCTATATTACAGCTGTTGGAAACTTGAGGACAGCCTTTAAACAGTGGGTCAGAGGATTAAAAGTTGCCACTATGGAGGAGCTGGAAGATTTGATTGTGAAGGAGCAATTTATGCAGCTGTGCCCAGCCGGAGTTCAAGAATGGGTTTTAGATCGGAAGCCCATAACAGCATTGGAAGCTGGCGAGCTGGCTGATTTTTACACAGCTAACAGGTCTCCAGAGAATGGGAGGAAATCCTTTTCTAAGGGGGGATCCACCTGTAAAGGAGCTGCTGCACGACCCCCCTTCACAAAGCCTGCTGTGCCTTTATCCAGTGTGTCTGCTCCCTCTGGGAAAGGAGGGGCGAGTGCTGCATCTGGGCAGGGGGATACCCGCAGATGTTTTATTTGCAACAAAGTGGGCCACATCAGCTCCACTTGCCCAGAGAGGATTAACTTGGGGCAATCAGATGGAGGGAGTAATCCCTCAGAAGTACCAGCATCTGTTTTGTTTGTTACCTGTCCAGAGGAAAACAACCATGAGAACCTGCAACCTGTGACTGTTGGAGATAAGGTAACCCTAGGGCTAAGGGACACAGGTGCAGAAGTGACTATGGTGCATCCAAAGCTAGTGAACTCTGAGAACATTATCCCTGGAAAGACTCTAGCAGTTAAAGGGATTGGGGGAATGAAACTTGCAGTGCCTATGGCACGTATATATCTTAATTGGGGAGTGGGGAGAGGTTTAAGAAATGTGGGGGTATCTGAAAATATTCCTAATGATGTTTTACTGGGTACTGATTTGGGTAGATTGTTATCTCTTTATGTGCCTGACAATGCTACATGTGACCTAGTGACATTAGTTGCAGACCCTTATGTGGAAAGGGCTGTGTGTAAAAATGCTCAGAGACATTATGACCAGGAGGGAGGACAGAGTGCATGTGTGCGCAGGGCTGTGCCTGAACTGGGGGTGTCTGTGCTGAGAGGTGAAGCTGTACGAGGAGATGCTGACTGGGGAGAACGACAGACAGACGGTGTGTGTCTTCCTGTACTTAAACCAGCAGTATCGGCAGAATTACCATTAGCTGTTCAGGGAGAAACTGATAGTGGAGAAAGGCCGATAGACTGTGTGGGTCTGTCTGTGCCTGAACTGAGTTTACCTGTACAGGGAGGAGCTGTTTGTGAGAGAAGGCAGATGAGGGGTGCGTGTCTGCCTGTGATTGAATCAGTGGATTCTATAGAAGGAGGTGAGATTGACAGGGGAGAGAATGACTGGGTGACTGGGCCGCTGGATGATGTGTGCCAGTCTCGGCCAGGGACAATTCTGTACCCTGTGAAAAGACACAATGGTTGTGATAAATGGCAGAAGGAAGATGTGTGCTTGTCTGCACCAGTGTTATAAGGATACCAGATTCTGTGTGATTATGCAAAGTGGCAGACTGACTGTGAGAGAGAGCAGGGGGGCAAACTAGCCCACTCTAGGACAGAAGCAGCAAAGCCACAGATTTCAGACTGTGTGGGGGAGGAGGGTACAAGATACTCTTTGAGGGGCCCCCAGAATGAGTGTGAAAGATTGTGGGTGACAGAGACCCCAGTAACCTCAGCTGTGACCTATAAACAGACTGCACAGGCTAGGGGACAGAGACTGACACAGACTGCAGGCACAGGGGGGAGGAGTACAGAGAAGTGTATTTACACAGCCCCACCGTGCCATTCAGCAAATACACTGATAGATGTGCAGCATCAGTGTCCCCAGCAGTTAGAACCCACAGTGAGGAGAAGGGGGGCAGTTAGTCAACCCCCTACCAACCATAACAGAGTGCAGGAGTACAGGAATTCTACTCCAGTGGGAGGGCAAGAGCCTATGGTAGTTAAGCAGCAACTGACAGCACACAATATGCTTAGAGAGCACACCATAGGTAGCAAGACACTAGGTTTCACAGGCACCTCTGTAACAGGGGATGATGTGTTGTTCAGGGATAAGATGCCAACCTTATTGGGGGAGGTACCTGCAAAACCCAGAGATGCCATATTCACACAAAAATAGTTGCAGGAGTTTACTGCCAGAGAGGGAGTGTGTGAGATGGTCCATAATGTTCTTGTACTCACGCCCATGAGACAGAACAAACTAGAGGCTGCATGGGAGGGGCCCTGCAATATATTCAATCGGTTGGGTAGAGCAACTAGTGTGTCACTTTTAAAAGGAGGGCATCCTGCTGCCAAAACTGCTAGGTGCAATCTGTCTGGCAATGGTGTTCTCACCGCAAGGGGAAGCTCCTTTTGATACGCATCGGGAGTGGCTCGTAGCCACCCCCTTTTGCGTCTCTTATTGGGGGAGGTGTCACAAATATCTCAGGATTCAGCTCCTAAGGAGTTAACTTTGTGCAGCTTGCACTCAAAACAGTTATTTGTTTTCAAGAAGAATTGTGTTTGTATTTTCTTTGAAGTGCCAGAACCCTCTAACTAGCCACCAAATGCTAGTGTGTATGCATTGAGTCATAAAATCACTGAAGCTCTTAGTCACAGAGATACACAGGATAAAGTTTATGGCTTAAGCTGTCAATAGAATGCATGATGCAAAACAGGCCCTTCATTACAAAAACTGACCAGGTCACTGACAGGACATTGGTATATTATGTACATATGTGGGTTAAAAGTGTTATAACCTTAACGGCAGGTAAATATGACAACCTATGGCATATTTGATATCAAACTGGTTCTCCCAATAAAACTAAGAGGTTCTAAATATGTAAATATAGAAATTTCTTACCTAGCAGGAATGATAATGGATTGTATAAATTCAGGCAAGAAATTTAGTCTATTGAAGTTTGTAAAGACAGTGGGGTTTCTTAGCCCGCCCAGGAGGGTGTGGTTAAGCAACATGATCTCTGAGAAGTAGGTTTAAGAATCTTATTTTTTAACAATAAGATTGTCATTCTTACAAGGGGAGCTGCTGTACAGAAGTAAGGAGCCATCATTTTCATGCCAGCCCCTGGCGCAGATCTTGAAGACTAGGAAAGTATTCAATTCTGTTTTTCTCCTTTTTATTTTAAAATACTGTTTGCGTGTGTAATTTTATTTGTAACAACTTTTTATTATTAATGCATTGTGCATAATATTTTTGGCATAATAAATAATTCCTTTATTAAGTTTGGCCTTTGTCTAATAATTGAACCACTTTACTGAAAGAGACTGGAATATTAGAACTGTATAATTTTAGGTTATTTTCTGCTAAATTGTATTTCTAGAGTTAATGTGTAAAGTCTGGGGTTTTCCTTAAGATTTTCCCTTTAATAAATTTTAAGTGGTGGCAGCATTTGAGCTTTAGGTGACAGAAAAGGGGGCTGAAAACCCTTTCTGTGCCAAATAAGTGACTGGTGCAGGGTTGGATAACCTTGGTTCGTCACAAGTATTTATTAACACTTATTAATATTTATTAGAATTTATCAGCATGTATTAGCCTTTCATAATATGATAAACATTGTTGATGATCTAGAGTATTAACCAATAACAAACCTTTTTTCACTCTTTGTTAATTAATTTTTTCTGACTGATCGCTTGTTAGATTCATTTGGTTTTGTTTTGAAATAAGCACGCACATTTGTTTGTTTTTTTACACTACTTACATTCTTTGAATTGCACTCATGTGATCAGCGTCACCTAACCCTCACCTCATTAGTTATTACCTAGCATTTAATCCCACTACAGGTGGACACCTGTAGATCTCTGATGAAGCGCATGTGAGCATGCGTGAAACGCGTCAGATCTAGCACCCCCTGCACACCTGTGTTAGTGCTACTCACTTTTTGTTTGAATAAACCACCTGGCATCCCAGCTTTCTCCGGTTCCTCGTCTTTTCTTCTCGTATGTGTATGTATGTATGTGTATATATATATATATATATATATATATATATATATATATATATATATATATATATATATATATATGTTATTATACCAACATATATGTATAGAATAAGACAAAATAATTTGTTTATATGTGAAGCCATATAAATCAAATCAGATATTTATTATAAGGTTACAATTCTGATGTCAGGAATTTGAATTGAAACTCATGTTTTCTCAATACACATCTTAAAACTCAATGCAGATAAGATGTCCCTGTGTGTAATTTAGCCCCTTCTTTTGATTACACAGGATGAATCACAAGGTCACTTCAAAAGAAACATTTTCTTGCTGGGGTGTGAAGCTGAAGTCCCTATCAGATTGTGACTGGAGCTTTCTTATGGCCCTAAAGCATTTGGTGATCAAAGACATGGTCATTTACACTGTGTATTGCAAGTTCTTAATTCAGAGATGGGAGACATTGCTAAATTACATCAAGATCCAGCCGGGAACTTTTTCTAAACACTCAATATGCTAAATTATGCAATTGTATAATCACAAACAGCCCTTTTGAAGCTTGATTGGACTCAGGAAAAAACAATTCTCAGCTGAACAGACAATTTCAAAGGAAACAGTCTTATGCACATAGGTACTAAATTGCCCCTGTTGTATTAAATCAACATCTGTGCTGACCAGCAAAAACACGTTTTAAATTATACTCTTAAACCCATTGTTAAATACATCTTGTATGATTTTAAATACGGCATAGAAATGAATACATATATATATACATGTACATATATTCAGACAAAATATTTAATATATATGCCTTAGACTGTATTACATGTCTATAATGCAATTCAGATTGAAATAAATTAAATGAGTAACTGCATGAGTAGATATAAAATGTTTAAGTTATTCCAAAATAAATACAATTTCTTTGTGTTCCAGGAAGCTAATGGAAAATGAAAGGAAGAACATTAATGAATATGAAATTGTCAGTTCGTATAATATTAAATATGAATGTCTGCTAAATGAAAAATATAAATAACCTAACCTTTTTATTTTTCAGGCATGGTTAACAAATACACACGTGGTTATCCCATAAAGAGGTGTACTGAATATGAAACGTGCTGTGTTTGTATATAAATGTGGGAAATGAACTGGTGACATTTTGAATAGATTTTGGGATAGTAGTAATATGATGTTAAAAACATAATGTGTTTGGTATTGGGGTAATCAGAAAAATGATATGATACTACCCCATCTATAATTAATATTGTAAGTGATTAATGCAATGTTATAGTATTGTTAAATAATCTTATATAGGGAGATACTTGGATTAGCAGTAAATGGATGGTGAGACTGTATGTACTGGTGATCTACTGCCCTCTAGGGGATTGGAATGGCATGACAGCCAAATTAATTTTCTATTAGGACACACATACAGAGCCAATGAGGGAGCTTTCCCCAAAATGAACCAATGAGAATGGACAAGCTACCGTGGGCATTACCGAAAAAGATTTCCAATGATTATATACAGGAAAGCTAAATGCAAGAGAAGACAGTTTTTTTTTGGTGACTTGCTTAGACTGGTGATTGATAACTGGCGGCCATACGTGGGAACACAGTCACTTAAGCAAGGAGCTAAAACTAACCTTGATCTATGCAAAATAACTTTTCTTCAAATGAGGTGATCTGAAAATATTTGGAAAGGATTGAACTACAAATTGGCTCAAATTGGTGATGTATGATTGTTCTAATTTTGATATTTAAATCAAAAGTATTTGGTAAAGTATAAAAGGTTGCTAATTGCAGGTAAATGTCTAGGCAAAATATATGCATAGTCACTGCAGTTAAATTACAACTGATAGATTTAAAGAGCATATTTATATTTTAGAATTATATTCAAAGTCCTGAATAGTTTTAAGCTTTCCTTTTTGTATGCAAAATATTTAGTTAAAACAAACATCCATTGTTGCTGTAGGTAGCAGACTTAAAGGAATAAATTGTATTTGAACCTTGTATTTCATAGCCTGTGTATTTTAAACTAATCATTAAAGCTAAGTAATTTATCTTTGCAAATATAGATATGTATCTATAATTGTCTTAATTGTAGGTAACTAAGAATTTAATTCAGCTTAGATAAATTGGCATAGAGTTTGGTTGTTTGCACAAATAATATATACAATTTCTGATGTTTTAAATTGTTATTATATAGGATAAATTGTGGCTAAATAGCTGATTGTATTGCTTGAATGTTAGTAGCTAATATCTTGGAATCTCATTGTGTTAATTGAATGAAATTCAATTGGGAATAAGGTTAGTTAAAAAGTTACAATTTGGTTTGCTTTGTAAAGAATATTGCAATAGTTTAATCACTGTATAGTTTGATTTATATCTAGGTTTCTACAAATGTATTGCAATGTGTCTATAAATATTAACTAATAAAAAGAATTCAGGAATTTATATTAATTTTATTGTCTTAGTATATACATTTTATTGGGGGTTTATTTTAAAGAATAATTATTAAATATATTGTGTTATAACCCAGCCATATACTGACAGGTTTATCTGATTTCAATCGGACAACTTCTCTTTGATGGCTTGTTTCAACCTTCAGGGAGGAACATGGAGTTCCTTAGCGATGGAGGAGATGACTCGCATCCTTCGAGGGGCGGATTCTCACAACGGCCACATTTATGCTTTACTCTCACAGGTGTGGACATCTGGGAGGTAGATCCCTGAGCAGGCAGATGTTTATCCCTAGGGTTCTGATGGCTTCTGTTCTAATCTCTAAGCTTCCCAGATACAGATTCAGATCAGGAGATCCGCAAGCATTTCTGGTGGAAGCTCTAGTGGTTCATGGGATTTTGGTCTGATTTTCCTTTTTCCTCCATTTGTCCTCCTTCCTCGGATGATAGCCCATACCAGGAGCTGGCTTCGGTGATTCTTCACCCAAATCTAGATTCTGTAAAGCTGACTGCATGGAGATTGAACGACTAGGTTTGTCTATGCAAGGTTTTTTTGAAAAGTTAATTGATTCCTTGACCCAGGCTCGTAAGCCGGTTCCTCTTATAATTTTTCATAAGGTTTGGCACACATACCTTTACTGTGCGAATCTCGGGGTTTACTTTGGCGTAAAGCAAGTGTACCCCGTATTTTGTCTTTTCTCCAAGAAGATCTGGAGAAGGGTTTGTCAGTTCTCTCAAAGGTCAGATTTCTGCCTTTTCTGTTCTGTTACATACTCGTTTGGCCGATCTGCCAGATGTTTAGTCTGTTATCAAATTGTTGTCTGGGATAGTTTTGTTTTACTAGCTATTTTTTCTGCTCGTAGAATCTAAGACCTTTTGGTTCTACAGTGTAATCCTCCTTATCTTATTTTCCACGCAGATAAGGCGGTCCTTCATACCAAATTGGGATTCTTTATAAGGTGGTTTTGGACCGCAATTTCATTTGAAATTGTCATTCCTTCTTTGTGTCCCAATCCTCCCCAGAAAGAACGTCTGTTATTCATCCTGGATGTAGTTTGTGTTCTAAAATTCTATTTCCAGGCTTCCAAAGATTTCTGTTAATCTTCTGCCACTTTTGTAGTATTTGCTGGCAAACTCAAGGGTCTGAAAGCCACGTCCACTACTCTTTCCTTTTGGTTGAGGAGAATCATTTGGTTGGCTTATGAAACAGCCAGACAACAGCCTCCTGAGAGGATTACAGCTCTTTCTACTAGGGCTGTTTTCTTCTTCATGGGCTTTTAAAGGTGAGGCTTCTGTGGAGAAAATTTGCAAGGTGGCCACTTGATCCTCGTTAAATACTTTTTCTAAATTCTTTAAATTTGTGGTTTTTGCCTCAGCTGCAGCTTTTTTATGTGATGCCCAAAATTCACAAGAGCTTAATTGACCCTCCTGGCCGCCCTATTGTGGCAGGCATAGGCTCAGTATTAAGCCCCACAGCCCAGTTTCTAGACAAGATTCTGTCACCTCTAGTTAGTTCTGGCAAATCCTATGTTAAAGATACTTTGGATTTTATATCTAAAATTCAACAATTTGATGATTTACAAGATGTTTTGTTATTAACTTGGGATGTGGCATCATTGTGTGGGGGTTGAGAGTGTACATGATGCACTATCCAAATGTGGTCTTTACAGTGATGTACAATGTGATTTTCTGACCAGGCTACTTGAGCTGGTATTAACTAACAATTACTTTATGTATGACAATTATTTCTATCTACAAAAGAAAGGGACGGCGATGGGGTCAAATGTGGCCCCATCTTACGCCTGTTTAACAATCAATTGGGTGGAAGAAAAGTATGTTTACACTCATCCGTTGTTTCAGAAAAGGTGTTTAGGGTGGATTCGCTACATAGATGACCTCTTCATCTTGTGGCGGGGCACCCAAGAGGAACTCGATATATTGAAAGGTGATATAGAAAGGGAAGTCCCATTTTTAAGATTTAGTGCAAAAACAAGTACCACTAATATTGAGTTCCTTGACACCATGGTATATGTCTCAGGAGGTAAATTGGAGACAGATTTATACACAAAGCCTACTGATCGCAACACTTTGTTGCATAGATCTAGCTTTCATCCCCCTAGAACATTCAAAAGCGTACCTAAGTCCCAACTCATACGAGTTAATAGAATTGTCAGTGACCCAGAGAAACGTCAGGCAAGATCAGGTCAGATGGTGGAGAAATTCATCAAGAGAGGGTATAGCCCACATGAACTTAATCAGATCCAGGTAGATCCTACTGTTGATCCTGTAGCCAAAAACACAGGGTATTCAAATAGGATCTCTTTTGTGAGTACTTTTAGTACCATGAGTAAGAGCATTTTTCATATAATCAAAAAATATTGGTTTGTGCTGAAGGAGGCTTGTCCAGAGATTTCAGAATTTAAAGAAGTCCCACGAGCAGCTTATCGTAAAGGCAATACTATGGGCAAAAAATTGGTGCATGCGTATGTTAATACCTCTACTAAGGGTCAAACGTTTTTGGGTACCCCTAGGAATGGAACTTTTCCATGCCTGGGGTGTGCACAATGTAACAGCGTAATTAAAGGTGGAAAAATATCTCACCCATACACAGGCAAGAAATTTAAGATCCCAGGGTATTTTACATGTAACTCTACATACGTAGTCTATGCCCTTAAGTGCCCATGTGGTTTACTATACATAGGCGAGACCACCCAGAAGGTCAAGGACCGCTTCTGTCAGCACAAGTCCAGTATTGGCAATGAGAAATTGTCTCATCTCCCTGTCCCCTCACATTTTCTGGAAAAAGGCCATCAAGCCAATCAATTAAGATTCATGGTCATTGACCATGCCAATAAAAAACCCAGAGGAGGAGACAGGTTGAGAGACTTATTGTATAGAGAGGCCAAATGGATTTGGCAATTAGACACCATGTCACCCAAAGGACTCAATAGAGAGTTTGATCTCTTGCCACTAATTTAAAATACTGTTGCTGTTTAAGTATTTTGCTTTTTATTTTTGTTTAACTTTTTTATTTTTGATCCTATTATTCTATCTCCAGTCTCTGTGTAATTGCTTTTGTTTTATTATTGTATTTAGTTGTTGGACCAATCCTCCAGTTAGTCTCTAATGGGTTAACAATTGAATTTTTCTCTGTGAGTGTGATGTCATAGTGCACACGCCCCTTGTGAGCTTGGGGATTGGCCCTCCACTAATTGCCATGTGAATAAAGTCTTGTTCACTTTTCAGTTTGTGTAAGCTTGAGAAAGAGGCAAGTAGCCTCGAAACGTTGCTCCTATTAAAGGTGTTTTCCAGTTGCTGAGAGTGCTACCTTCATCCTTTTGTCCTATTTGATTCCTTCAGATCTTGGTTGGGGGTCTGTGAAGGTTTGAGCACCTATTTCCTGCAAATCCTGCAGTGTTACATATGGAGGGGATGACCCAGGAGTGCTGATCCTAACATCACTTTATCCAGATACAGATACAGATCAGGAGATCCGCAAGCATTTCTGGTGGAAGCTCTAGTGGTTCATGGGATTTTGGTCTGATTTTCCTTTTTCCTCCATTTGTCCTCCTTCCTCGGATGATAGCCCATACCAGGAGCTGGCTTCGGTGATTCTTCACCCAAATCTAGATTCTGTAAAGCTGACTGCATGGAGATTGAACGACTAGGTTTGTCTATGCAAGGTTTTTTTGAAAAGTTAATTGATTCCTTGACCCAGGCTCGTAAGCCGGTTCCTCTTATAATTTTTCAT
The DNA here is from genome assembly GCF_027579735.1 of Bombina bombina. Classification (NCBI taxonomy): domain Eukaryota; kingdom Metazoa; phylum Chordata; class Amphibia; order Anura; family Bombinatoridae; genus Bombina; species Bombina bombina. The sequence continues at coordinate 3,505,325 of NC_069500.1, forward strand.
AAGGTTTGGCACACATACCTTTACTGTGCGAATCTCGGGGTTTACTTTGGCGTAAAGCAAGTGTACCCCGTATTTTGTCTTTTCTCCAAGAAGATCTGGAGAAGGGTTTGTCAGTTCTCTCAAAGGTCAGATTTCTTCCTTTTCTGTTCTGTTACATACTCGTTTGGCCGATCTGCCAGATGTTTAGTCTGTTATCAAATTGTTGTCTGGGATAGTTTTGTTTTACTAGCTATTTTTTCTGCTCGTAGAATCTAAGACCTTTTGGTTCTACAGTGTAATCCTCCTTATCTTATTTTCCACGCAGATAAGGCGGTCCTTCATACCAAATTGGGATTCTTTATAAGGTGGTTTTGGACCGCAATTTCATTTGAAATTGTCATTCCTTCTTTGTGTCCCAATCCTCCCCAGAAAGAACGTCTGTTATTCATCCTGGATGTAGTTTGTGTTCTAAAATTCTATTTCCAGGCTTCCAAAGATTTCTGTTAATCTTCTGCCACTTTTGTAGTATTTGCTGGCAAACTCAAGGGTCTGAAAGCCACGTCCACTACTCTTTCCTTTTGGTTGAGGAGAATCATTTGGTTGGCTTATGAAACAGCCAGACAACAGCCTCCTGAGAGGATTACAGCTCTTTCTACTAGGGCTGTTTTCTTCTTCATGGGCTTTTAAAGGTGAGGCTTCTGTGGAGAAAATTTGCAAGGTGGCCACTTGATCCTCGTTAAATACTTTTTCTAAATTCTTTAAATTTGTGGTTTTTGCCTCAGCTGCAGCTTCCTTTGGGAGATATGCTTTTCAAACGGTGGTGCCCTCAGTTTATGTCCGCCTGTCTTGTTTCTCCCTCCCTTTCCATTCTGTGTCCTCTAGATTGGGTATTGGTTCCCACTAGTAATTAGAATAGGTTTGTGGATTCCCCATGCCATTGGAAAGAAAACACAATTTATGCTTACCTGATAAATTCTTTTCTTTCCTGGCATGGAGAGTCCATGACCCGCCCTTGTCTAAATAGGACGGCTGATTGTTTTTCTAAACTTCAGGAACCTCTATACCTTTGGGATCTTCTCTTTCTTTTTTCCCTCGGCTGAATGACTTGGGGTTATAGAAAGGGGAAGTAATACTTTAAGCTTTTGCTGGGGTGTTCTTTGCCTCCTCCTGGTGGCCAAGAGTTGAATTCCCACTAGTAATTTGAATGGATTCATTGACTCTCCATGCCAGGAAAGAAAATAATTTATCAGGTAAGCATACATTTTTTCCCCCCTTTAAATAGCATTCTGTTTCTCAGTCTCATTAACCTAGTATTAAGTATATCTTGTGGGTGTGCTTTGTACTTATTTTGGATATCGAATTCTGGCTTGTGACTCGGACCTTCTTTTGACTATTCTTTTGCCTGCTGATTACACTGTTTGTTGCCCAATTGATTTTGACTTTGGATATCCCTGACTATTCTTATGGACTCTGATTCTGTTTTGCTGTGATCGTCTGGTTGGATCCCCTGGCTTGTCGACCCTGCCTTGACCTTCCGGTAATTTCCTGGTACTAGCTCCTTGCTATATTCCTGGTTCTCAGTCATCCTCCACCGGGGTCCTGTCGTTACTATCCCAAAGATATTTCATTATCACTCCACTTGTTGCCGGGCTAACGACTTCTGGCCAGGATTGGTTTGATAGCGAAATATCTGAAGGATCCTAACAGCACAGCAGCAAGACACGTTACAGTGCATCAGCAAGGTCCCTTTCAGGCAGAGATTTCAAGGCAGACCGCCATTTCCAGATGTGCCGGGCAAAATCTTCTGAAGAAGCATAAAGAAACGTACCATGGATGCAGTGGTCGGCCAAGGAAACAGTGCAGCAGATGAGACATGCTTACTTCCTTTTGTAATTGGAATGATGTCCAGCAATGCCATCAACTCAGAAGCCAGTGAGACCCTGGTACAGCAATCTGCTGTTTAGAGAAGTATTTTCAGAACTGGTGTTTAAGAAAGACTTCACAGCCAAAAAGCCATACCTCTGATGCAGAAATGGCACAAAAATGGCAGCAGATGCTCTTGAATGTAGCAGAAGGCAGTTTATTCACTAAAAGGCTGGACAATCAATGTCTGCAGCCAACAATGAAGCATAGTGGAGGTTCATTGCAAGAATTAGGGCTGCATTTCTGAAAATTGAGTTGGTGATTTACTCAGAATGAAAGGTCTTCTCAATGCTGATAAGTACAGGCAGATATTTTATCATGCAGCACATACAGTGAGGAATCTGGTTCCCCAAAATGTATTCTTCAGCTTAACAACAACCCCAACATACTGCCAAAATAATTAGGAACTATTTCCATGCTAAAGAAGAACAATGAGACCTGGAAGTGATGGTACAGCCTCCACAGAGCCTTGATCTTAACATAGTGTGTTCGGAATTACATGCATCTGAGGCTGCATAAATCCACAGAACTGTGGTTAATTCTCAAAGATGTTTGGAATAATCTACCTGCCGTGTTCCTTTAAAAAACTAATTTATCTTGCCCCCTCCCCCCCCCCCCGGCAATACCAGTGAGACTCCCTCTCCAGAAGGGCATAGGCAGAACTGTCCACTCCCCTTATTACGTATAAAAGGTAACATAGACACACCACCCCTCCCTCCTCCTATTTCTGTCCATACTTAGGGTGGACAGGACTAGGAGTCCCTCTCTGTGTTTTCTTACATAATGGGAAATAATTGTATTTTTTCTTTCTCCCCACCAAATATTGGCTTACATTGCTTGGCGGTTCAGCTTTTCTGCATGCCGCCACTGATCCTTTGATTCTGGTCACTTACTGTATGTGGCAAGAGGCGGTGAAAACTTCCCTACGGTTTCGCTGTCAGAGCTGCAATGTTTCTGTGACGTCATAGGTAAGGGACGTCACAGGGGTTTCGTCTGAGGGCAGCCTTTTTTCGCACATGCGCAACTTTTTATTTAAGCCTTGGCGGGGCCTTGAACAAGTAGCCTCTTACTTTCCCACAATCGTTCTTTGCTCATCTACTGCTACAGCTCTGCTTTTTGCCAGATCTGATCATCTACCAGTAAGTCCTGGTTTTGCAGCATGGGGATTACAAGGTATTATATGCACTATGCTTATACATTTATTTTACGTGCAGCAACTGAAGATTATTTGCCTGCTATTGCCCAAGGAGAATCTGATGGGACTTTAAGTTATGATATATTTGCATTTTTTGATTGCAGGGCTGTGTTGTTTTTGCATAACATACACTTACTGGCCACTTATTAGGTACACCTGATCAATTGCATGGTAACACAAATGGCTAATCAGCCAATCAAATGACAGCAACATTTAGGCATCAATACATGGTGAAGATGACTTGCTGAAGTTCAAACCGAGCATCAGATTGGGAAAAAAAGGGGATTTAAATTACTTTGTAGGTGGCATGGTTGTTGGTGCCAGATGGGCTGGTCTGAGTATTTAAAAAATTGCTGATCTACTGGAATTTTCACACACAACCATCTCTAGGGTTTGCAGAAAATGTTCCGAAAAGGAGAAAATATCCAGTGAGCAGCAATTGTTTAGATGACAATGCCTTGTTGTTGTCAGAGTAGAATGGGCAGACTGGTTTGAGATAATAGAAAGGCAACAGTAACTCAAATAACCACTTGTTTAAACCAAGGTATGCAGAATACCATCTCTGAATGCACAACACGTCGAACCTTGAAGCAGATGGGCTACAGTAGCAGAAGACCACACTGGGTGCCACTCCTGTCAGCTAAGTACAGGAAACTGAGGCTACAATTTGCACAGGCTCACCAAAATTGGACAATAGAAGATTGGAAAAAAGTTGCCTGGTCTGATTTCAGCTGTGACACTCAGATAGTAGGGTCAGAATTTGGCATACAACATGAAAAGCATGGATCTATCTTGCCTTGTATCAATGGTTCAGGCTGGTGGTGGTTGTGTAATGGTGTGGGGGATATTTTCTTGGCACACTTTGGGCCCCTTAGTACCAATTGAGCATCGTTTAAATGCCACGGCCTACCAGTGTATTGTTGCTGACCATGTCCATCCCTTTATGACTACAGTGTACCCATCTTCTGATGGCTACTTCCAGCAGGATAATGTACCATGTCACAAAGCTCAAATCATCTCAAACTGGTTTCTTGAACATGACAATGGGTTCACTGTACTCCAATGGCCTCCACAGTCACCAGATCTCAATCTAATAGAGCACCTTTGGGATGTGGTGGAACGGAAGATTTGCATCATGGATGTGCAGCCGACATATCTGCAGCAACTGTGTGATGCTATCATGTCAATATCGACCAAAATCTCTGAGAAATGTTTCCAACACCTTGTCGAATCCATGCCACAAAGAATTAAGGCAGTTCTGAAAGCAAATGGGGGTCCAACCCAGTACTAGCAAGGTGTACCTAATAAAGTGGCAGTGAGTGTATATTATATATTTATTTATGGCTGGTTATGTATATTTTCTTTATAGTCATGGAGCCCAGCCTGTGCCCACCTGTTCCCTTTGTGCAAACTCTTGCTGGCAAGATAAGAAATTATGCAAAGCGTATATTGGACAAATATATGGTGGAATTTTTTCTGACAGACACGTGGGTTCTTTGGATAATATTCAATCTTGTGATTTTGCTTCTGAATGGGAAAATCCTGAATCTGATTCTCCTCTGTCATTTGGCACTGGAGCTATTTCTGAATTTAATAAATGAATTACGGTTTCTCTGAGAATTGAAGATGAATTGCCACAAGTTTCATCTGATTGGTTTAATTCAGGTTCTACATCTGGTCAGTATTTTCCTGTCTCTGATGCTTTAAAGTTAATGTATTTAAATACCTTTTCTAAAACTGAAAAGCAGCTTGGAGTGCCTTAAAAAAACTATAAGAACGTTACCTTGGAAAAACTTATACATACTCAGTTTGCTACTCCACCTAAGATTGATGTTGCAATTACTAGACTTTCAAAAATAAATATTTTTCCCACTGATGATAGGTTCTTTTAAAGATTTATTGGAAAAAAAAGATGGAGGAGGAACAGAATTTGTAGAGAGTTTATCTTCAACAAGGAGCCTTATTCCATTCACTACTTCCATGTTTCTCTGTGCTTAAAGCAAATGATAGTTGGTCTGCTAATTTGTTTCATTTTATGCCAGAAAATGAAAGTTGCACCCTTTCTTTCAGATCTTCAGGTTGTTACCTCTTTTTGCCTCTTTGCTGCTTCTGAGATGTTGGAGTTTAATGCTAAGTCTTTGGTCTCTGCTAATCTGTTAAAAAGGGCCTTATGGCTCCATCATTGGGAGGCTGATCCTGGTTCTAATGCCAAATTATTAAACCTACCCATTGAAGGTGACATGCTATTTGGAAAGCACTTAGATATCTTAATATCTAAAAGAACAGGAGGTACAGGCTTCTAGAGGTTATAGGGGCTCCACTTATGCTCATAAACAATGCACTAAATATCAGAATTTTAAGGCCTCTTCACTGCGAGATTTCTTCTAAAAAAAATCAGAATTTCAGACTAGAGGTAGGGGACGTGGTAAGTGCTTTTCTTCCTTTTAGTCTCAGAAGCAATGATGATGTGCAGTCCCAAATTTTTCTGCTTGTTTGAAGACTTCACAACTTCAGGAAGGTTTGGGCACCCAGTATTTCAGACAAATGGGTTCTTGGGATTTTCAAATCTGGGTACCATCTGGAGCTCAGCAAGAATCCCTGACTTCCTTGCTTGGTGAAATCTCCACTCTCCAGAGATCCTGTGAAATTAAAGGCTGTTCACAAATTTATCAGCGAAGGTGTCATTAAAGAATTTCCTGTACAGGAGGTTTTACTCTCCCATTTTTCTAGTAAACAAGAAAGAAAAGTCTTGGAGATCAGTCTTGGACCTTAGGTATCTCAACACATTTTTAAGTTTTCGAAAATTCAAGATGTGGAGTTGGTTCATTCTATCATCAACCCGATTCCTCCAAGAGCCTTTTTTCTATCAATAGATCTCAAGATTTTCATATTCCAGTGGCAGTCAAACAGAAAGTTCACTTCCAATTTTTAGCGCTTCCTTCTGGAGTTTCTACCGCTCCAAGGGTTTTCACAAAGGTTCTTGCTCCGCTAATAGCAGACTTACTTGTCAGAGGGTTATTTGTCATCTACCACCTTGACAATATCCTTCTTCTATCAGATTCTTTGGAACAAGCATGTGCTCACAAAAATTTACTACAGTTTCTTCATGATCACTGTTGTCTTATAAATTACCAAAAGAGTCAATTGCTTCCTTCTCAAGATCTTGTGTTCCTAGGTGCCAAAATCAACACTCTAATTGGAATGGTTTTCCTTCCAGAAGAAATTTCATTGTGTAAGACAACTGACAAATCCGTCAGTGGATGAAGTTGCCAGGTCATATGGTTTCTGTAGTTCATATGGTAAAATTGGCAAGATGGAGAATGAGTCCATTCCAAAATAATTTTCTCCAGAAGTTCAGTAAATGCAGCAATCTTTATCAACTGATCAAGTTTCTAGTGAATTTAAGAAGATATCTTCATTGGTGGGCTGAAGTCCAGAATTTGTCCAGAGGACCTCCTCTTCAGGAACCAGATTGGATCCATGTATCAGTTGTCAATTCCATTGAATTGGTCAGTATTGCTTCAGACTTGATAAAGGAAGGAACTTTCCGAAAGCTTGTCAACTTATAAATGTATAGTTAGTCCAATAAAAAAGTATTATTGCTCAATGCAATACTGTTATTTTCATATATATATATATATATATATATATATATATATATATATATATATATATATATATATATATATATATATATATATATATAAACATTGATTAGTGTATTCTATATCCCCATGGTTTAGTGTGTGTATATACATTTACCAATTGTTAGATCCATTTTACTAATATCCTCATAGCCTTATTAAGCTTCCTCTCCATTTTATTACTCTGGATTGATAACTTGTTGCTGGACAATGCTTGTTACCAACTTCTCTCCTGCTTAACCCTTTGGTACCATGAAGGAATGGACTGTCTGCCTGGTATTGATCCCTGCCTTCCTCTGACCTCTCACTGCTTAACCCCTTTGGTACCGTGAAGGTTTGGTCTTTCTGCCTGGAGTTTTACCCTGCACTGCCTGGAACCATTTCCCTGTTTCTCTCATCACTACTGTGAGCATTGCATTGCCTCCTCATTTACTTCTTTATATTTTTGTTCTGGGATATTTCCTTATATTGCCATTTGACGGTGGGATAAGAAGACTACTGGCCAGGATTAGTCTGATAGGGAAATATCCCACGAGCATTACACTTATCCTCAGCTTGAATTACTGGGGAGGTGGGAGGGATATTTAATGTTCTGTTTGGGGTTTCTTTGCCCCCTCCTGGTGGACAGGTGAAGTATTTCCCATAGGTTATGAATGTTTTCATGGATCCTCACTGCCAAGAAGGAAACACATTTTTCAGGTAAGCATAAATTTTAATTTTTGCCATAATGGAGCAGCACAAATCTGTCTCTAAATTTACCATAGGAACTGAGTCTACTGAACCCCTTTCAACGAAAGCTAAGTGTGCTTATTGTAAAACAACTAAAGTACCTTCTTCAGCTCATTTATGTGACTCATGTTTTTAGATTTTTTTATTGTATACCAATCAATCTAATGATGATTCTATGTGTACTAATGCACCTACTGTCCCCTCCTTACAGATAGATGCAGATGACGTACCTCCCAAAATGTAAAAATTCATTACTACCACCATCACAAAGGCCATTGCTGAACTACTGCCTTCAAAAAAGTAAAATAGTTAACTTCAAATTCTACCTTCTATGAATAATAGTCCTAACCTACAAAATACTGAAGCATCTTCAAACAATGACAATTCTTCTAACAGTGAGGCTCCCACATCTGACGTAGAACCTGATAATTCCTCCTTTTTATTTAACCCCTTAATGACCGGACCATTTTTAAATTTTCTTACCCTTAATGACAATGGCTATTTTTAAATTTCTGCAGTGTTTGCGTTTAGCTGTAATTTTCCTCTTACTCATTTACTGTACCCACACATATTATATACCGTTTTTCTCGCCATTAAATGGACTTTCTAAATATACCATTATTTTCATCATATCTTATAATTTACTATAAAAATAATACAAAATATGAGGAAAAAATGGAAAAAAACACACTTTTTCTAACTTTGACCCCCAAAATCTGTTACACATCTACAACCACCAAAAAACACCCATTCTAAATAGTTTCTAAATTTTGTCCTGAGTTTAGAAATACCCAATGTTTACATGTTCTTTTTTTGTTGTTGCAAGTTATAGGGCAAAAAATACAAGAAGCTGTTTGCTATTTCCAAACAACTTTTTTTCAAAATTAGCGCTAGTTACATCGGAACACTGATATCTGTCAGGAATCCCTGAATATCCCTTGACATGTATATATATATTTTTTTAGAAGACATCCCAAAGTATTGATCTAGGCCCATTTTGGTATATTTCATGCCACCATTTCACCGCCAAATGCGATCAAATAAAAAAAATTGTTGACTTTTTCACAAATTTTTTCACAAACTTTAGGTTTCTCGCTGAATTTATTTACGAACATCTTGTGCAATTATGGCATAAATGGTTGTAAATGCATCTCTGGGATCCCCTTTGTTCAGAAATAGCAGACATATATGGCTTTGGCATTGCTTTTTGGTAATTAGAAGGACGCTAAATGCCGCTGCACACCACACGTGTATTATGCCCAGCAGTGAAGGGGTTAACTAGGGAGCTTGTAGGGAGCTTTTAGGTTTAATTTTAGCTTTAGTGTAGTGTAATAGACAACCCAAATTATTGATCTAGGCCCATTTTGGTATATTTCATGCCACCATTTCCCCGCCAAATACGATCAAATAAAAAAAAACTGTTAAATTTTTCACAATTTTAGGTTTCTCACTGAAATTATTTACAAACAGCTTGTGCAATTATGGCATAAATGGTTGTAAATGCTTCTCTGGGATCCCCTTTGTTCAGAAATAGCAGACATATATGGCTTTGGCGTTGCTTTTTGGTAATAATAAGGCCATTAAATGCTGCTGTGCACCACACTTGTAATATGCCCAGCAGTTAAGGGGTTAATTAGGTAGCTTGTAGGGTTAATTTTTAACTTTAGTGTAGAGATCAGCCTCCCACCTGACATATCCCACCCCCTGATCCCCCCTGACCTCCCTCAAACAGCTCTCTTCCCTCCCCCACCTAACAATTGTCACCGCCATCTTAAGTACTGGCAGAAAGTCTGCCAGTACTGAAATAAAAATCATTTTTTTTTTTTTTTTTTTTTTTTTTCATACTGTCTGCAGTCTGCATCCCCCCTTACCCCACAACCTCCCTGATCCCCCCATACATCTCTCTAACCCTCCCCCTCTACCTATTTGCCGCCATCTTGGGTACTGGCAGCTGTCTGCCAGTACCCAATTTGCCCCCCAAAATAGTTTTTTTTTTACTTTTTTAGATGAAAAATGTGTTTTCTGTAGTGTAGCTGGCCCCCCTTAATCTACATCCTTCCCCCTCCCAGATCTCTTACTAAACAAAGAAGATCCCCATGCATCTGCATCGGTTATATATATTTTTTCTTTTTCTTCCGGGCATTTCTTCCACCGCCCCACCCCCCCCCCCCGCCGCAACCACCGAAATTATTATAACTCATCGTGATTACAAGAAATATGGGGCATATACATAACGGTCCTCCCAGAAGCTGCTCCCACCCACCAACGAATGTGTGATTGCCATAGTCCGATGCAGAGAGGGCCACAGAGTGGCCCTTTCTGCAACGGTGGGTGAAATAAGGGATTGCAGTGATGCCTCAATATTGAGGCATCACTACAATCCCTTGTAAGCGGCTGGAAGCGATCATGATCGCTTCCAGCGCTTCTAACAACAGAGGACGTACCAGGTACGTCAATTGTCATTAAGGGAATGTTTTTCTATGACGTACCTGGTACGTCCTCTGTCATTAAGGGGTTAAAATTGAAAATATTCAATATTTGTTGGAAGAAAACCTTCTGATAATAAACCCTGTAATCATTTAAATTCAGTATATTAAACTGTTGTCAATCTCCCTGAGATTTTCCATATACCTGATGCTGTCTCTGACTTGCTTGCTAAGGAATAGTTTAAACCAGGTGTCTCTTTTAATGCTACAAAAACTATATCTTTACCTGCTGCTAATTTAGAGTTATGGGAAACGGTCCCTGAAGTTGATGGGGCAATTTCCACTCTAGCTAAACACACTACTATGCCTTTGGAAGAAAGTACTGCTTTTAAGGACCCTTAGACAGAAAACTTAAATCTTATCTATTGTTGGAGACTTTTTTCACGACCAGAGACCCTTCTCTGCAGATCTGTCTTTTAACCCCTTTCACTGGACTCTGAAAGGCAATCTGCTACGAGTGTTTGGAGAGTTGAATAACACAGATAGTTGGTACAGTGCAATACAACTCTGTTTATTAAACCAAAAGTAAAAAATATAAAGTGATTCACTCTGTATAAGTGATACAACAAGAAAACTATAAGTACAAAAAGTAATAAAAAATGTGATCAAACAAGCACAGTGCACAGAATATGGCAATTGAACTCCAGATCAGAGAACCCTACTCAGTTCCCACTGATGTTTTTAAATGTATTTAAAAGTGATACTCTATGTAAGTGATACAACAAATCAATAAAGTATGTGATCAAACAAGCACAGTGCATAGATAGAAATGCAAAAAATATACTTAAATTTTAATTCACCACAAATCAAAATAGATATAGAAAGTCCAATTTATTTTCTTGAATTCTTCTGTTATGGTCATTTCTTAGGGTTGTTTCCTCAAAAAGATAGAAACATAGACATAGTGCAAAACAATTTAATTATAAAATAATATCCCAATCCGAATGAACATAAATAAAGAGAGAAGTGCTCAACCTGGGAACAAACAATAACATAATTGCTTGTTCTATGGTTAGTTACCACCCAAGAAGCAGCCTCTTTTTGCTCAAAATGTGCCTTTCACAGAGAACTTTGCTGAAGCATATCAGTCTGATCCTGACTTCACAGTACAGTCCAGCCCCGAAATACCAGGCAATCCCAATGAACGAGAGAAACAGCAAAACCCCAGACGTATGTTTCGGCCTAGTGTGGGCCTCATCAGTGAGGTGCAGCCATATCCCTCTAGGCATCCGAATGAATGGTACTCACATGGGGGAGAGCGTCTATAGCTCTAAGTTATAAATGTTATTTAAAATCTAACTAGCATAACTGTGCACTTTACCATATCACAGTTAATGTGTCTTGTTTTACTGAGGCATACTTCAGTATGATGCACTTTACCTATATTACAGTTAGTGTCTTGTTTTACTGAGGCATACTTCAGTATGATGCACTTTACCTATATTACAGTTAATCTGTCTTGTTTTACTGCGGCATACTTCAGTATGATGCACTTTACCTATATTACAGTTAGTGTCTGTCAGGGTGCCAGGAATCAGACTGAGACGAGAAGTGCAAAAATAATCACACCTTAATAGCAAAAAATAATAAAAAGTCTACAAGTCAAATAACAAGCCAGGAGTCAAAACCAGAGCTGGTAGTCAGACGAGCCAAGTCAGGAGCCAAAGCGAATAGTCAGACGAGCCGGAATCGGGAACAAGGAAAACAGCAGAGTCAGGAACAAGCCAGGGATCAGGAACCAGGAAGGACGTCAGGCAGCCAGGTAATACACAGGAGCTCTCACAAACAGGTCTGAGACAACGCAAAGGCAAAGCATACTAAACACAGAGGCCCTTTAAATAATAAGTGATGACATCACAATTCTGAGACTGCATCCTGTCTCACATGGATGATGCACACCAGTCTGGCCATAAATGGAAGTGCAGGAAATGAGCGGCATCCCCCACAATGCACCATAGTTAGGAAGAGAGGTGAGTAAAATGGCTGCCAGCAGCACATGGCAAACACAACAGGGAAAAACCCTGACAGTACCCTCCCCTCGGGAGGACAAAAGGCTTATTGGGGAAACGGGCATGGAAGGCACGGAGGAGGGCGGGAGCATGATCATCAGAGGAGGGAACCCAAGAAGGCTCCTCCGGACCGTAGCCCCTCCAGTGAACCAAATACTGTACACGGCCCCTGGACATGTGAGAGTCAATAATGCTGCTGACCTCATACTCCTCATGGTTGTCAACAAAGATAGGACGGGGATGAGGCAACATAGTGGTAAACTGATTACAAACCAATGGTTTCAAGAGGGAGACATGAAAAACATTGGAGATGCGCATAGCAGGAGAAAGGTCAAGATCGTAGGCCACAGGATTAACCCGTCGGAGTATTCAAAAAGGACCAACATAACGGGGAGCCAATTTATTGGAAGGCACATGAAGGTTCAAGTTGCGGAAGGACAGCCAAACTCTCTCACCAACCTGGTAGGAAGGTGCGAGCAGACGCCTATGATCAGCCTGGAACATTTGGCGCTGCATAGAACGATGAAGGCAATCCTGAATCTGCACCCACGGAGATGCTCCTCCAAAGCCGGAATACCCTGAGACATGAATGAATTGGACAACAAGGATGGTTGAAACCCATAATTCTCCATGAACGGGGATAACTTGGAGGAAGCATTAATAGCACTATTACGAGCAGACTCTGCCCAAGGTAGCAGTTCAGACCAATTATTGTGGTGATCTGAGACATAGCAACAGAGGAACTGTTCCAGAGCTTGATTAGACCGTTCTGCAACCCCATTGGATTGAGGGTGATATGCTGAGGAGAAGGAAAGCTGGATGCCCATTTGAGCACAAAAGGAACGCCAAAATCTGGAGACAAACTGGCTACCCTGGTCCGACACTATCTCCTTGGGTAACCCATGTAAACGGAAGACCTCCCGGGCAAAAATTGAAGCAAGCTCCTGCGCGGTAGGCAGCTTCATCAAGGGAATGCAATGTGACATTTTAGAAAAACGGTCAACCACCATAAGGATAACAGTATTGCCATTGGAAACAGGGAGCTCGACAATGAAGTCCATGGAAAGATGTGTCCAAGGGCGCTCACCATTAGCAATAGGTTGAAGAAGACCCACAGGAAGACGTCAAGGAGTCTTATTCTGTGCACAAACTGAGCAGGAGGCAACATACGCAGCAACATCAGAACGAAGACCTGGCCACCAGAATTGTCAAGTGACAGACCAAATCATTTGGTTCTTGCCTGGGTGACCTGCGGCTTTAGGATAGTGGTAAGTGTGCAAAAGTTTAGTTTGAAGATTCTCAGCAACAAAACACTTACCACTAGGTTTGTGCAGCCAGGATCTCCTCCTCCAAAGGAGAAGTCAAATTAGTACGTATGGTAGCAAAAATATGGTCAGGAGGTATAACAGGAGTAGGTACAGACTCCTTGGACAGAGGCGAAAATTGTCGAGAGAGGGCATCAGCCCTAACATTCTTACTACCAGGCAGGTAGGAGACCACATAATTAAACCGAGACAAAAATAGCGGCAATCTGGCCTGTCGGGCGACAAACGTTTTGCTTTAGATAGATAAGTTAAATTCTTGTGGTCAGTAAGAATGAGCACTGGCACGCTAGTACCCTCGAGAAGATGCCTCCATTCCTTAAGTGCCAAAATTATGGCCAGTAATTCCCTGTCGCCAATTTCATAATTGAAGAAACCACATGGATGCAAGGTGTAGGACGTTGAGACAAGAGGGCACGTACTCCAGTCTCAGACGCATCAACCTCAAGAACAAAAGGCAGGACAGGAATTATATCTTCCAATCTCTAAAGGGGGATTGGCCCTCCCTAACTTAAAAAACTACAATAATGCAGCTTTAATAAGATATCCATTAGACTGGTTAATACATGCGGATAATTTTTCGAATCGTGAAATAGAGGATGCAGTTTGTGCGCCATTATCTTTGCCATTTATTCTACATGCTTCAGACAGGGAACTTGGCTTCAGAATCCGAACACACCCTCTTTATAAAGAAATTATAAGGGCTTGGAGGATGGCAATGAGATCGGTAGGCCACGGGCATACGATTACTAAATACTTGCCCCTCCTAGGAAATTCTAGATTCATTCCTGGCTTAAGTTATGAGGTATTTCATTGTTGGAGGCTTAAAAATATTATATATATAAATCAACTGATTAATCCTTTATTGATACGTCCATATAATTTCAGGGAGTTTCAGTTGAAATATGAAGTGCCACTATCAGACAAGTTTTACTTTTTTCAGGCAAAACACTATCTGCTGCAAATGTTAGGCAAAGAACCAAGAATTGTTCATAAACATCTGATTCTAGATCCTGTCCAAGAGTTAAAAAGGGTCTTTTATCTATTCTATATGGTATATTACAAACCCCAGACACAGAGAGAGTTATTATAGAGTATACTAATAGGTGGGGCAATTATAACCTTAGTACCAGTGTGATTATTCCCAAGAGTTTTGAAATAATCAAGAATATTACAAAGTCAGCTAATTTTAGAGAATCTCACTTTAGAATAATACACTTTGATTATATTACCCCAAGAAGGGTACAAAAATGGAATAAATTAATTGACAACAAATGAGTAAAATGTGGGGAGGTAGATCCATCTATAATACACATGGTGTTTTCATGTCCCAAGGTTAGACAGATATGGGGTAAAATCGAGTATTTCCTTTTATGGTTACAAAGAAGAAGATTCATTTATTGGGAGAAAATTCTATCTTCTTAAATAAGGAGGTTAACTGGGGGGCAAACACTAAATTTATACAATGGGTTATAATCTTAACGAGATCCTTACTCTATGTAAACTGGGTCAATAACAAGATCCCCTCCATAGGATCAGTTAAAAAAAAAGTTACTCAGACAGGCGTTCCTGGAGGCCTATGATACTAAATTTTACAACAAAGCAAATGTCTTGAGTTACAAGAAAACATGGCTGGAATTTATTAAGTATATGGGGGAAGATGCTGTGTTAAATATATCACAAATAATCCCACTGTCCATGGGAAGTGGGGAAGCACTGGGTTAATTTGCCCCCTCCCTTTTTTTCTTTTTTCTCTCTTTTTTTTTTTTTTCTTTTGTTTCGAGTGGTGGGGATGGGTGGAGAGGGGACAGGTTCCATATTTATCTGAAATTATAAGACAATAGTACGAAGTTAGTTAGCGTTTTTGATCAAAGAACATTGTTGAATTATAGTGGAAAGAGAGCGAAGTGAAAGGAGGAGGAATAGGGGGGTATTATAAATTGGTGATGGTTATTTATCTTACAGATGTAATGATATCCCAGATGATTTTTTCTTGATATATGTGTGAAGTTTTGCTCACTTTCTTATTTTTTCTGTACATTTTATATAATTTTTCTAATAAAGATTTTAAAAAAAAAAGGACGTTGAGACAAGAGGGCACCCACTCCATCGACCTCAAGAACGCAAGGCAGCACAGGGTTAGGATGAGCCAGAACTGGAGCGGCAGCAAAGGCAGTCTTAAGACTATCAAAGGCCTTAATGGCAGTAGGTGACCAATGGACTGGATCATTCTCTTTATGGGTCATGTCTGTGATAGGTTTGACAAAGGAAGAAAAGTTTTTAATAAACTTTCTATAGTAATTGGCAAACCCCAAAAAACATTGAATAGACCGAAGACCAACTGGGCGTGGCCACTGCAGAACTGCAGATAACTTGTCAGGATCCATGGAGAACCCTGCAACGGAGATAACATAACCTAGGAAGGTTACTTGAGTCTGATGGAACTCACATTTCTCGAGTTTACAAAACAGGCCGTTCTCACGTAGTCTCTGAAGAACACGTGTAACATCTGAACGATGAGCCTCAAGTGTGGGTGAGTGTATGAGGATGTCGTCTAAGTACACCACAACACACTGTTGCAACATATCTCGTAGGACATCATTAATAAATTCCTGAAAAACAGCAGGAGCATTACATAGGCCAAAGGGCATTACGAGATACTCATAATGCCCACTCCTGGTGTTAAATGCTGTTTTCCTTTTGTGGCCCTCCTTAATCCTAACGAGATTGTACGCTCCTCTCAAATCAAGTTTAGTAATGACAGTAGCTCCCTTGAGGCGTTCAAAGAGTTCCGTAATGAGCGGAATAGGGTAAGCATTCTTAATGGTAAGACGATTAAGACCCCTATAATCGATACATGGTCTTAACTCGCCACCCTTTTTCTTCACAAAGAAAAAGCTAGCCCCTGCAGGAGAGCAGGATTTGCGGATGATCCCCTGCGACAGAGCATCAGCAACATACTCCTCCATAGCACAATTCTCTGCAACAGACAGAGGGTACACCCGGCCCCGAGGAGGAATGGCTCCGGGTTGCAGGTCTATGGCACAATCGTAAAACCGGTGAGGAGGCAACGTACCGGCACGCACCTTGTCAAAAACATCTAGGAACTCTCTGTACTCCTCTGGCAATTGAGATACCGAAGAAGTGCACAAGACTTTAACTGGTTTCCGAAGACAAGTGGAAATACATTGCGGGGACCATGATAAAATTTCGGACCTGCGCCAGTCGAGGCTGGGATTGTGCTTTTGGAGCCAGGGATAACCCAGAACAACCAGAAAATGCGGAGAGTTTATCACCTGGAACTGGAGGGTTTCAAAATGTAGAGCTCCAACAGCCATGGACAACAGAGCAGTTTCGTGAGTAACGAGTGCAGGCTGAAGGGGCCTGCCATCAATGGCCTCAATAGCAAGCGGAACGGACCGTGGCAAAACAGGAATGGAGTGCTTTGATACAAAAGCACTGTCAATGAAATAGCCTGCAGCATTGGAGTCAACAAGAGCCTGAGTGACTATGGAAGAGTCCACCTAGGAAAGGACAACCGTGACCAAAGGTTTCTCCTTAAGTGGTTCCGGGGACGAGGATAAACCAACCAAGGTCTGCCCCCGACAGGACCTTAGGTGTGAGCATTTCCCGGCCATGTAGGACAAGACTTCAAAAGGTGACCCTGTAACCCACAATAGAGGCAGAGTCCCTCATTCCTCCTAAAGGCCCTCTCCGCCACGGAGGGACGCGTGAATCCCAGCTGCATCGGCCCAGCAGTACCTTGTGACTCAGGACCAGGAGGAATGGGAAGAGAGGGAGGCATGGATGGGAACGAACACGCAGGAGACAACGGAACAGGAGGCTTCCGCAAGCGCTCCTTGAAAGAGGGCCTCTCTCTGAGTCTGATGTCAATTAGGATAAAAAAAAGACACCAATGCCTTGAGATCCTCTGGTAAATCTCCAGCAGCAACTTCGTCTTTAATCGCATCAGAGAGCCCATGAAAGAAGGCGGCAACAAGGGCTTCATTGTTCCAACCTATCTCTGCGGCAAGCGTATGGAACTCAATAGCATACTGAGCAACAGATCTTGTACCTTGCTGAATGGACATGAGTCGTTTAGCAGCAGAGGAGGAGCGAGTCGGAACATCAAATACACTTCGAAAGGAGGCCACAAATTCAGGGTAATTTGAAATCACAGGTTTATTAGTCTCCCACAAGGGATTAGCCCCGGCATGAGCTGTGTCAGAGAGTAACGAGATGAGAAATCCCACCTTAGCTCTGTCAGAGGGAAACGCCTGAGGTAACATCTCAAAGTAAATGCCCACCTGGTTCAAAAACCCTCTGCACTGAATAGGATCGCCTCCATATCGCTGAGGTAGAGGTGCAGAACCGGACATGCTCCTGGTAGACATAGGTGCAGCAGCGGAAACAGGAGCAGCCATAACTTGCGTGACACTTTGATCCAAATGTGCAGTGCGAGTCACCAGGGTTTGCAGGGCTAGTGCAAATTGATCCAAGCGGTGATCCTGTACATCCATCCTGGAAATGATGGCAGGTAAAGGTGGATTATTAGCACCATCAGGATTCATGGCACTTGCGTAATGTCAGGGTGCCAGGAATCCGACTGAGACGAGAAGTGCAAAAATAATCACACTTTTATTAATATCAAAAAATAATAAAAAGTCCACAAGTCAAATAACAAGCCAGGAGTCAAAACCAGAGCTGGTAGTCAGACTAGCCGAGTCAGGAGCCAAAGCGAATAGACGAGCCGGAATCAGGAACAAGGAAAACAGCAGAGTCAGGAACAAGCCAGGGATCAGGAACCAGGAAGGACGTCAGGCAGCCAGGTAATACACAGGAACTCTCACAAACAGGTCTCAGACAATGCAAGGGTAAAGCATACTGAATAGAGGCCCTTTAAATAATAAGTGATGACATCACAATTCTGAGACTGCATCCTGTCTCACATGGATGATGCACACCAGTCTGGCCATAAAAGGAAGTGCAGGAAATGAGCAGCATCCCCCACAATGCACCATAGTCAGGAAGAGAGGTGAGTAAAATGGCTGCCAGCAGCACCTGGCAAACACAACAGGGAAAAAACCCTGACAGTGTCTTGTTTTACGGAGGCATACTTCAGTATGATGCATTTTACCTATATTACAGTTAGTGTCTTGTTTTACTGAGGCATACTTCAGTATGATGCACATTACCTATATTACAGTTAGTGTCTTGTTTTATTGAGGCATACTTCAGTATGATGCACTTTACCTATATTACAGTTAGTGTCTTGTTTTACTGAGGCATACTTCAGTATGATGCACATTACCTATATTACAGTTAGTGTGTTGTTTTACTGAGGCATACTTCAGTATGCTGCACATTACCTATATTACAGTTAGTGTGTCTTGTTTTACTGAGGCATACTTCAGTGTGATGCACTTTACCTATATTACAGTTAGTGTATTGTTTTACTGAGGCATACTTCAGTATGCTGCACATTACCTATATTACAGTTAGTGTGTTGTTTTACTGAGGCATACTTCAGTATGCTGCACATTACCTATATTACAGTTAGTGTGTCTTGTTTTACTGAGGCACACTTCAGTATGATGCACATTATCTATATTACAGTTAGTGTGTTGTTTTACTGCGGCATACTTCAGTATGATGCACTTTACCTATATTACAGTTAGTGTCTTGATTTACTGAGGCATACTTCAGTGTGATGCACTTTACCTATATTACAGTTAGTGTCTTGTTTTACTGAGGCATACTTCAGTATGATGTACATTACCTATATTACAGTTAGTGTCTTGTTTTACTGAGGCATACTTCAGTATGATACACATTACCTATTTTACAGTTAGTGTCTTGTTTTACTGAGGCATACTTCAGTGTGATACACATTACCTATATTACAGTTAGTGTCTTGTTTTACTGAGGCATACTTCAGTGTGATACACATTACCTATATTACAGTTAGTGTCTTGTTTTACTGAGGCATACTTCAGTGTGATACACATTACCTATATTACAGTTAGTGTCTTGTTTTACTGAGGCATACTTCAGTATGATGCACATTACCTATATTACAGTTAGTGTCTTGTTTTACTGAGGCATACTTCAGTGTGATACACATTACCTATATTACAGTTAGTGTCTTGTTTTACTGAGGCATACTTCAGTGTGATGCACATTACCTATATTACAGTTAGTGTCTTGTTTTACTGAGGCATACTTCAGTGTGATACACATTACCTATATTACAGTTAGTGTCTTGTTTTACTGAGGCATACTTCAGTATGATGCACATTACCTATATTACAGTTAGTGTCTTGTTTTACTGAGGCATACTTCAGTGTGATACACATTACCTATATTACAGTTAGTGTCTTGTTTTACTGAGGCATACTTCAGTATGATGCACATTACCTATATTACAGTTAGTGTGTCTTGTTTTACTGAGGCATACTTCAGTGTGATGCACATTACCTATATTACAGTTAGTGTCTTGTTTTACTGAGGCATACTTCAGTGTGATGCACATTACCTATATTACAGTTAGTGTCTTGTTTTACTGAGGCATACTTCAGTATGATGCACATTACCTATATTACAGTTAGTGTCTTGTTTTACTGAGGTATACTTCAGTGTGATGCACATTACCTATATTACAGTTAGTGTCTTGTTTTACTGAGGCATACTTCAGTATGATGCACATTACCTATATTACAGTTAGTGTCTTGTTTTGCTGAGGCATACTTCAGTATGATACACATTACCTATATTACTTATAGTGTTTATTGTTTTACTGAGGCATACTTCAGTATGATGTACATTACCTATATTACAGTTAGTGTCTTGTTTTACTGAGGCATACTTCAGTATGATGCACTTTACCTATATTACAGTTAGTGTCTTGTTTTACTGAGGCATACTTCAGTATGATGCACATTACCTATATTACAGTTAGTGTCTTGTTTTACTGAGGCATACTTCAGTATGATGCACATTACCTATATTACAGTTAGTGTGTCTTGTTTTACTGAGGCATACTTCAGTATGATGCACATTACCTATATTACAGTTAGTGTGTCTTGTTTTACTGAGGCATACTTCAGTATGATGCACATTACCTATATTACAGTTAGTGTCTTGTTTTACTGAGGCATACTTCAGTGTGATGCACATTACCTATATTACAGTTAGTGTCTTGTTTTACTGAGGCATACTTCAGTATGATGCACATTACCTATATTACAGTTAGTGTCTTGTTTTACTGAGGCATACTTCAGTATGATGCACATTACCTATATTACAGTTAGTGTCTTGTTTTACTGAGGCATACTTCAGTATGATGCACATTACCTATATTACAGTTAGTGTCTTGTTTTACTGAGGCATACTTCAGTGTGATGCACATTACCTATATTACAGTTAGTGTCTTGTTTTACTGAGGCATACTTCAGTATGATGCACATTACCTATATTACAGTTAGTGTACCTTGTTTTACTGAGGCATACTTCAGTATGATGCACATTACCTATATTACAGTTAGTGTCTTGTTTTACTGAGGCATACTTCAGTATGATGCACATTACCTATATTACAGTTAGTGTCTTGTTTTACTGAGGCATACTTCAGTATGATGCACATTACCTATATTACAGTTAGTGTCTTGTTTTACTGAGGCATACTTCAGTGTGATACACATTACCTATATTACAGTTAGTGTCTTGTTTTACTGAGGCATACTTCAGTATGATGCACATTACCTATATTACAGTTAGTGTCTTGTTTTACTGAGGTATACTTCAGTATGATGCACTTTACCTATATTACAGTTAGTGTCTTGTTTTACTGAGGCATACTTCAGTGTGATGCACATTACCTATATTACAGTTAGTGTCTTGTTTTACTGAGGCATACTTCAGTATGATGCACATTACCTATATTACAGTTAGTGTGTATTGTTTTACTGAGGCATACTTCAGTGTGATGCACATTACCTATATTACAGTTAGTGTGTATTGTTTTACTGAGGCATACTTCAGTGTGATGCACATTACCTATATTACAGTTAGTGTCTTGTTTTACTGAGTCATACTTCAGTATGATGCACATTACCTATATTACAGTTAGTGTGTATTGTTTTACTGAGGCATACTTCAGTGTGATGCACATTACCTATATTACAGTTAGTGTGTATTGTTTTACTGAGGCATACTTCAGTATGATGCACATTACCTATATTACAGTTAGTGTGTATTGTTTTACTGAGGCATACTTCAGTGTGATGCACATTACCTATATTACAGTTAGTGTGTTGTTTTACTGAGGCATACTTCAGTATGATGCACATTACCTATATTACAGTTAGTGTCTTGTTTTACTGAGGCATACTTCAGTGTGATACACATTACCTATATTACAGTTAGTGTCTTGTTTTACTGAGGCATACTTCAGTATGATGCACATTACCTATATTACAGTTAGTGTCTTGTTTTACTGAGGTATACTTCAGTATGATGCACATTACCTATATTACAGTTAGTGTCTTGTTTTACTGAGGTATACTTCAGTATGATGCACATTACCTATATTACAGTTAGTGTCTTGTTTTACTGAGGCATACTTCAGTATGATGCACATTACCTATATTACAGTTAGTGTGTCTTGTTTTACTGAGGCATACTTCAGTGTGATACACATTACCTATATTACAGTTAGTGTCTTGTTTTACTGAGGCATACTTCAGTATGATGCACATTACCTATATTACAGTTAGTGTCTTGTTTTACTGAGGCATACTTCAGTATGATGCACATTACCTATATTACAGTTAGTGTCTTGTTTTACTGAGGTATACTTCAGTATGATGCACATTACCTATATTACAGTTAGTGTCTTGTTTTACTGAGGCATACTTCAGTATGATGCACATTACCTATATTACAGTTAGTGTCTTGTTTTACTGAGGCATACTTCAGTGTGATGCACATTACCTATATTACAGTTATGTCTTGTTTTACTGAGGCATACTTAAGTATGATACACATTACCTATATTACAGTTAGTGTGTTGTTTTACTGAGGCATACTTCAGTGTGATACACATTACCTATATTACAGTTAGTGTCTTGTTTTACTGAGGCATACTTCAGTATGATACACATTACCTATATTACAGTTAGTATCTTGTTTTACTGAGGCATACTTCAGTATGATACACATTACCTATATTACAATTAGTGTGTCTTGTTTTACTGAGGCATACTTCAGTATGATGTACATTACCTATATTACAGTTAGTGTCTTGTTTTACTGAGGCATACTTCAATGTGATGCACATTACCTATATTACAGTTAGTGTCTTGTTTTACTGAGGCATACTTCAGTGTGATGCACTTTACCTATATTACAGTTAGTGTATTGTTTTACTGAGGCATACTTCAGTATGCTGCACATTACCTATATTACAGTAAGTGTCTTGTTTTACTGAGGCATACTTCAGTATGATGCACATTACCTATATTACAGTAAGTGTCTTGTTTTACTGAGGCATACTTCAGTGTGATGCACTTTACCTATATTACTTATAGTGTTTATTGTTTTACTGAGGCATACTTCAGTATGCTGCACATTACCTATATTACAATTAGTGTCTTGTTTTATTGAGGCATACTTCAGTATGATACACATTACCTATATTACAGTTAGTGTCTTGTTTTACTGAGGCATACGTCAGTATGATACACATTACCTATATTACAGTTAGTGTTTTGTTTTACTGAGGCATACTTCAGTGTGATGCACATTACCTATATTACAGTTAGTGTCTTGTTTTACTGAGGCATACTTCAGTATGATACACATTACCTATATTACAGTTAGTGTCTTGTTTTACTGAGGCATACTTCAGTATGATGCACATTACCTATATTACAGTTAGTGTGTCTTGTTTTACTGAGGCATACTTCAGTGTGATGCACATTACCTATATTACAGGTAGTGTCTTGTTTTACTGAGGCATACTTCAGTGTGATGCACATTACCTATATTACAGGTAGTGTCTTGTTTTACTGAGGCATACTTCAATGTGATACACATTACCTATATTACAGTTAGTGTGTCTTGTTTTACTGAGGCATACTTCAGTGTGATGCACATTACCTATATTACAGTTAGTGTACCTTGTTTTACTGAGGCATACTTCAGTATGATGCACATTACCTATATTACAGTTAGTGTCTTGTTTTACTGAGGCATACTTCAGTGTGATGCACATTACCTATATTACAGTTAGTGTCTTGTTTTACTGAGGCATACTTCAGTATGATGCACTTTACCTATATTACAGTTAGTGTCTTGTTTTACTGAGGCATACTTCAGTATGATGCACATTACCTATATTACAGTTAGTGTCTTGTTTTACTGAGGTATACTTCAGTGTGATGCACATTACCTATATTACAGGTAGTGTCTTGTTTTACTGAGGCATACTTCAGTGTGATGCACATTACCTATATTACAGGTAGTGTCTTGTTTTACTGAGGCATACTTCAGTATGATGCACTTTACCTATATTACAGTTAGTGTCTTGTTTTACTGAGGCATACTTCAGTGTGATGCACATTACCTATATTACAGTTAGTGTCTTGTTTTACTGAGGCATACTTCAGTGTGATACACATTACCTATATTACAGTTAGTGTCTTGTTTTACTGAGGCATACTTCAGTATGATGCACATTACCTATATTACAGTTAGTATCTTGTTTTACTGAGGCATACTTCAGTATGATGCACATTACCTATATTACAGTTAGTGTCTTGTTTTACTGAGGCATACTTCAGTATGATGCACATTACCTATATTACAGTTAGTGTACCTTGTTTTACTGAGGCATACTTCAGTGTGATGCACATTACCTATATTACAGTTAGTGTCTTGTTTTACTGAGGCATACTTCAGTATGATGCACATTACCTATATTACAGTTAGTGTACCTTGTTTTACTGAGGCATACTTCAGTATGATGCACATTACCTATATTACAGTTAGTGTCTTGTTTTACTGAGGCATACTTCAGTGTGATACACATTACCTATATTACAGTTAGTGTATTGTTTTACTGAGGCATACTTCAGTATGATGCACATTACCTATATTACAGTTAGTATCTTGTTTTACTGAGGCATACTTCAGTGTGATGCACATTACCTATATTACAGTTAGTATCTTGTTTTACTGAGGCATACTTCAGTATGATGCACATTACCTATATTACAGTTAGTGTATTGTTTTACTGAGGCATACTTCAGTATGATGCACTTTACCTATATTACAGTTAGTGTCTTGTTTTACTGAGGCATACTTCAGTATGATGCACATTACCTATATTACAGTTAGTGTCTTGTTTTACTGAGGCATACGTCAGTATGATGCACATTACCTATATTACAGTTAGTGTGTCTTGTTTTACTGAGGCATACTTCAGTGTGATGCACATTACCTATATTACAGTTAGTGTCTTGTTTTACTGAGGCATACTTCAGTATGATGCACATTACCTATATTACAGTTAGTGTCTTGTTTTACTGAGGCATACTTCAGTATGATGCACATTACCTATATTACAGTTAGTATCTTGTTTTACTGAGGCATACGTCAGTATGATGCACATTACCTATATTACAGTTAGTATCTTGTTTTACTGAGGCATACTTCAGTGTGATGCACATTACCTATATTACAGTTAGTATCTTGTTTTACTGAGGCATACTTCAGTGTGATACACATTACCTATATTACAGTTAGTGTCTTGTTTTACTGAGGCATACTTCAGTGTGATACACATTACCTATATTACAGTTAGTGTATTGTTTTACTGAGGCATACTTCAGTATGATGCACATTACCTATATTACAGTTAGTATCTTGTTTTACTGAGGCATACTTCAGTGTGATGCACATTACCTATATTACAGTTAGTATCTTGTTTTACTGAGGCATACTTCAGTATGATGCACATTACCTATATTACAGTTAGTGTATTGTTTTACTGAGGCATACTTCAGTATGATGCACTTTACCTATATTACAGTTAGTGTCTTGTTTTACTGAGGCATACTTCAGTATGATGCACATTACCTATATTACAGTTAGTGTCTTGTTTTACTGAGGCATACTTCAGTGTGATGCACATTACCTATATTACAGTTAGTGTCTTGTTTTACTGAGGCATACTTCAGTGTGATGCACATTACCTATATTACAGTTAGTGTCTTGTTTTACTGAGGCATACTTCAGTATGATACACATTACCTATATTACAGTTAGTATCTTGTTTTACTGAGGCATACTTCAGTATGATGCACATTACCTATATTACAGTTAGTGTCTTGTTTTACTGAGGTATACTTCAGTATGATGCACTTTACCTATATCACAGTGGCACATTTATCTGGCACGTGTCACACTTCAGTATGATGCACTTTACCTATATCACAGTGACACATTTATCTGGCACGTGTCACACTTCAGTATGATGCGCTTTACTTATATCACAGTGGCACATTTATCTGGCACGTGTCACACTTCAGTATTATGCACTTTACCTATATCACAGTGACACATTTATCTGGCACGTGTCACACTTCAGTATGATGCACTTTACCTATATCACAGTGGCACATTTATCTGGCACGTGTCACACTTCAGTATTATGCACTTTACCTATATCACAGTGGCACATTTATCTGGCACGTGTCACACTTCAGTATTATGCACTTTACCTATATCACAGTGGCACATTTATCTGGCACGTGTCACACTTCAGTATGATGTGCTTTACCTATATCACAGTGGCACATTTATCTGGCACGTGTCACACTTCAGTATTATGCACTTTACCTATATCACAGTGACACATTTATCTGGCACGTGTCACACTTCAGTATGATGCACTTTACCTATATCACAGTGGCACATTTATCTGGCACGTGTCACACTTCAGTATGATGCACTTTACCTATATCACAGTGACACATTTATCTGGCACGTGTCACACTTCAGTATGATGTACTTTACCTATATCACAGTGGGACATTTATCTGGCACGTGTCACACTTCAGTATGATGTGCTTTACCTATATCACAGTGGCACATTTATCTGGCACGTGTCACACTTCAGTATGATGCACTTTACCTATATCACAGTGGCACATTTATCTGGCACGTGTCACACTTCAGTATGATGTACTTTACCTATATCACAGTGACACATTTATCTGGCACGTGTCACACTTCAGTATGATGCACTTTACTTATATCACAGTGGCACATTTATCTGGCACGTGTCACACTTCAGTATATTGCACGTTACCTATATCACAGTGGCACATTTATCTGGCACGTGTCACACTTCAGTATGATGTACTTTACCTATATCACAGTGGCACATTTATCTGGCACGTGTCACACTTCAGTATGATGCACTTTACCTATATCACAGTGACACATTTATCTGGCACGTGTCACACTTCAGTATGATGTACTTTACCTATATCACAGTGGCACATTTATCTGGCACGTGTCACACTTCAGTATGATGTACTTTACCTATATCACAGTGGCACATTTATCTGGCACGTGTCACACTTCAGTATGATGTACTTTACCTATATCACAGTGGCACATTTATCTGGCACGTGTCACACTTCAGTATGATGTGCTTTACCTATATCACAGTGGCACATTTATCTGGCACGTGTCACACTTCAGTATGATGCACTTTACCTATATCACAGTGGCACATTTATCTGGCACGTGTCACACTTCAGTATGATGTACTTTACCTATATCACAGTGACACATTTATCTGGCACGTGTCACACTTCAGTATATTGCACTTTACCTATATCACAGTGGCACATTTATCTGGCACGTGTCACACTTCAGTATGATGCACTTTACCTATATCACAGTGACACATTTATCTGGCACGTGTCACACTTCAGTATGATGCACTTTACTTATATCACAGTGGCACATTTATCTGGCACGTGTCACACTTCAGTATATTGCACTTTACCTATATCACAGTGGCACATTTATCTGGCACGTGTCACACTTCAGTATGATGTACTTTACCTATATCACAGTGGCACATTTATCTGGCACGTGTCACACTTCAGTATGATGCACTTTACCTATATCACAGTGACACATTTATCTGGCACGTGTCACACTTCAGTATGATGCACTTTACCTATATCACAGTGACACATTTATCTGGCACGTGTCACACTTCAGTATGATGCACTTTACCTATATCACAGTGACACATTTATCTGGCACGTGTCACACTTCAGTATGATGTACTTTACCTATATCACAGTGACACATTTATCTGGCACGTGTCACACTTCAGTATGATGTACTTTACCTATATCACAGTGGCACATTTATCTGGCACGTGTCACACTTCAGTATGATGTACTTTACCTATATCACAGTGGCACATTTATCTGGCACGTGTCACACTTCAGTATGATGTACTTTACCTATATCACAGTGGCACATTTATCTGGCACGTGTCACACTTCAGTATGATGTGCTTTACCTATATCACAGTGGCACATTTATCTGGCACGTGTCACACTTCAGTATGATGTACTTTACCTATATCACAGTGGCACATTTATCTGGCACGTGTCACACTTCAGTATGATGCACTTTACTTATATCACAGTGGCACATGTATCTGGCACGTGTCACACTTCAGTATTATGCACTTTACCTATATCACAGTGGCACATTTATCTGGCACGTGTCACACTTCAGTATGATGTACTTTACCTATATCACAGTGGCACATTTATCTGGCACGTGTCACACTTCAGTATGATGTACTTTACCTATATCACAGTGGCACATTTATCTGGCACGTGTCACACTTCAGTATGATGTACTTTACCTATATCACAGTGGCACATTTATCTGGCACGTGTCACACTTCAGTATGATATACTTTACTTATATCACAGTGGCACATTTATCTGGCATGTGTCACACTTCAGTATGATATACTTTACCTATATCACAGTGGCACATTTATCTGGCACGTGTCACACTTCAGTATGATATACTTTACTTATATCACAGTGGCACATTTATCTGGCACGTGTCACACTTCAGTATGATATACTTTACTTATATCACAGTGGCACATTTATCTGGCACGTGTCACACTTCAGTATGATATACTTTACTTATATCACAGTGGCACATTTATCTGGCACGTGTCACACTTCAGTATGATATACTTTACTTATATCACAGTGGCACATTTATCTGGCACGTGTCACACTTCAGTATTATGCACTTTACCCATAACACAGTGGCTTATTTATCTGGCACGTGTCACAGTAATACACTTTCTATGTTCATATCAGTGATATGAACATCAATCACCAGGGAGGAAATCAGAGTACCTTGGAAATGAAGGAAGTGACTTGCATTCTCCACTGGTCGGAGTCTCACGATTGCCATCTTTCGGCCATCCACATACTAGGGGTGGACAACTGGGAGGCGGAATTTCTTAGCAGGCAGACTTTTCATCCCGGAGAGTGTGCTCTCCACCCAGAGGTTTTCACAATAACTTTCAGGTGAGGGGTTCAGGTGTTGGATCTGATGGTCTCTTGTCAAAACGCCAAGCTTTCAAAGTACGGTTCAAGGTCAAGAGATCCTCAAGCTGTTCTGGTAGATACTCTAGCGGTTCCTTGGAGTTTCAATCTAGCATACCTGTTTCTTCCATTTGCGTTGCTTCCACGAGTAATTGCTCACATCAAACAGGAGAGAGCGTCTGTGATTCTAATAGCTCCTGCATGGCCTCGCAGGATATGGTGACTGTCATCTCTTCCACTGTGGAGGTTACCTTTCAGGAAGGATCTTCTACTTTACGGTCCCTTCCTTCATCCAAATCTGGTTTCTCTGAAGCAGACTGCTTGGAGATTGAACGTCTAAGTTTGGCTAGACGTGGCTTCTCTGAGAAAGTCATTGATTGTATACTTCAGGCTCGTAAACCTGTTACTATTCTTCTGCAGAAACATCTGGCAGTTCTACAAGATGTTTAGTCTTTTGTTCAGGCCTTGGTCAGAATCGGGCCTGTGTTTAAATCTGTTGCTCCCCCTTGGAGCCTAAACCATGTTCTGACCAAGTTTTGCAGCATTTTGTTAATATTAATTTACTATCTTTGAAGGTTTTGTTTCTTCTTGCTATTTCTTCTGTTCGCAGAGTTTCCAAACTTTTGGCTCTGCAGTGTAATTCCCCTTACCTTATTTTTCGTGCTGTCCTTCATACTAAGCTGGGGTTTCTCCCCAAGGTAGTGTTGGATCGCAATATTAATCAGGAAATTGTTCCTTCATTTTGTCCTAACCCTTTTTCCCAGAAGGACCATCTTTTGCATAACTTGGATGTTGTGCGTGCTCTTTAGTACAATAAATACCTTAGTGCTGAGAAAATTACACAAAACAGCTGTATAGAAAAAAGGGGTTCCCCAAACCCTAAAGAGACACAATAGTATATGGTAAATTACAATGTCTGCAGAAAACTGCAGGCTAGTAATTATATGCAGCTGCACTGCCCTAAAGCAGATAAATGTGTATAGTATCTGGCTTATATAGAGGCCTAAGTAGGTATTGAAATATTATATATTTAATTACAGAGCTATTTAAAATTAGCAAAGATACAAAATATAGGCACAAATTATAGTGCACATCATAAACATAAAAACATATAATAATCACATAAAAATCATTTCATACGGTTAAACATAGACCCATTTTGTCAGGGTACAGTTAAATTACACACACACACACATATATATATATATATATATATATATATATATATATATATATATATATATATGTACTAATATATATATATATATATATATATATATATATATATATATATATATATATATATATATATATATGAAATTAAATAATACAAGAGAATGTGTTTCTATATGAAGCCATCTTTTTATCAGATATTATTAAAATAGGATTGAAATTCTGATGTCAGGAATTGACTCAAAACCCACGTGATTTGAATACACATCTCAAGACTCAATTGCAGACAGGATATCACCAGAAACTTTAACACTAAAACATTTGCTCTTTAATTGGAAGTGCAAAAATTCAGAGCACTCTTTACCCCATGCAGTGAATGAAGACGAAGTGTCTGGAATATCCTTTTGAGGCCTAATGAGATGGAGTTTAGAATGCTGGAATCTCAAAGGTACATACCCATATATGGGCTTCCTGCCACTAGAGGATTTCTGCCTGGGAAAGGGGTCTGAGAACACAGGCATATTAAGGAAATTATGGCTTTTGACAGCTACCTGTTAAGTGACCCCTGTGAACTAAAGACACATGTTAAAATGTAACTTTGAAATACAGCAAATAAACATTTTTGAATGTATGCCTCAGAATGTATTAAATATAGAAATTTGGGAGCTTGTCTAATTTTCTAATATTACTTGAGTATTTGCTAAGCTTGGTAGGTGACTATTTTAGTCGGTCTAAAATGTTTAACTGTGTCAGAATAATAACCTCTGTATTGTTTTTATCTTTCAGACATATAATTTCAGATCTGCATAGACAGGATTCATGTTGGAATACAATGCAGTACTGAATATAAAATAGGCTGTTATTTGTATATAAATGCCAGGATACTGATAAAATTGTAATGGATTTTGAGCTAATAATTAGCAGTATAATTCTTTTAATGTAAAGTAATATTAAAAAGAATTTGATGTTTCATATTAAAATAATCAGGAAAATTATGTGATACTACCCCATCTACAATTAATATTGTAATTTATTAATGAAATAAATTACAATATGTTTAACCCCTTAATGACCACAGCACTTTTCCATTTTCTGTCCGTTTGGGACCAAGGCTATTTTTACATTTTTGCGGTGTTTGTGTTTAGCTGTAATTTTCCTCTTACTCATTTACTGTACCCACACATATTATATATCGTTTTTCTCGCCATTAAATGGACTTTCTAAAGATACCATTATTTTCATCATATCTTATAATTTACTATAAAAAAATTATAAAATATGAGGAAAAATTGAAAAAAACCCCACTTTTTCTAACTTTGACCCCCCAAAATCTGTTACATATCTACAACCACCAAAAAATACTCATGCTAAATAGTTTCTAAATTTTGTCCTGAGTTTAGAAATACCCAATGTTTACTCGTTCTTTGCTTTTTTTGCAAGTTATAGGGCAATAAATACAAGTAGCACTTTGCTATTTCTAAACCATTTTTTTTCAAAATTAGCGCTAGTTACATTAGAACACTGATATCTTTCAGGAATCTCTGAATATCCCTTGACATGTATATATATTTTTTTTAGTAGACATCCCAAAATATTGATCTAGGCCCATTTTGGTATATTTCATGCCACCATTTCACCGCCAAATGCGATCAAATAAAAAAAATCGTTCACTTTTTCACAAATTTTTTCACAAACTTTAGGTTTCTCACTGAAATTATTTACAAACAGCTTGTGCAATTATGGCACAAATGGTTGTAAATTCTTCTCTGGGATCCCCTTTGTTCAGAAATAGCATACATATATGGCTTTGGTGTTGCTTTTTGGTAATTAGAATGCCACTAAATGCCACTGCGCACCACACATGTATTATGCCCAGCAGTGAAGGGGTTAATTAGGGAGCATGTAGGGAGCTTTTTGGGGTAATTTTAGCTTTAGTGTAGTGTAGTAGACAACCCCAAGTATTGATCTAGGCCCATTTTGGTATATTTCATGCCACCATTTCACCGCCTAATGCGATCAAATTAAAAAAAAACGTGAAATTTTTCACAATTTTAGGTTTCTCACTGAAATCATTTACAAACAGCTTGTGCAGTTATGGCACAAATGGTTGTAAATGCTTCTCTGGGATCCCCTTTGTTCAGAAATAGCAGACATATATGGCTTTGGCGTTGCTTTTTGGTATTTTGAAGGCCGCTAAATGCCGTTGCGCATCACACGTGTATTATGGCTAGCAGTGAAGGGGTTAATTAGGTAGCTTGTAGGGAGCTTGCAGGGTTAATATTAGATTTAGTGTAGAGCTCAGCCTCCCACCTGAAACATCAGACCCCCTGATCCCTCCCAAACAGCTCTCTTCCCTCCCCTACCCCACAATTGTCCCCGCCATCTTAAGTACTGGCAGAAAGTCTGCCAGTACTAAAATAAAAGCTATATTTGTTTTTTTTGGTGTTTTTTTTAAAGCATATTTACATATGCTGCTATGTACTATCCCCCCTTAGCCCCCAACCTCACTGATCCCCCCCAAACAGCTCTATAACCCTCCCACTCTAACTTAATGGGCGCCATCTTGGGTACTGGCAGCTGTCTGCCAGTACCCAGTTTAGAAGAAAAAATGTTTATGTTTGACATTTTTTTAAACTTTTCTGTAGTGTAGCTTCCCCCCACACAAAACCAACCCCCCACTCCTCTCACGATCTCTTTTTGTGCTTTTTTTTTGTGTGCTTAGGCTACATTTAAAATTTTACTTTATAACCATTTTCCGTAGTGTAGCGGTTCCCACCCGCTCCCGCCCCGTGCACGCGCCCGCCCGCCACCCTCCATGCACGCGTGCACGCCCGTGCGCGCCCCCGATCCCGCCCCCCTTGACGTCACACGGCACACCGATGGCCGCCCACCCGCCTCCCAAGTCGGCTCCCACCCACCAACGATACCGGCCATCGATGTCCGGTGCAGAGAGGGCCACAGAGTGGCTCTCTCTGCACCGGAAGGCCATGTAAGGTTATTGCAGGATGCCTCCATATCGAGGCATCACTGCAATAACCGGAAAGCAGCTGGAAGCGAGCAGGATCGCTTCCAGCTGCTTTCCACACCGAGGACGTGCAGGGTACGTCCTCAGGCGTTAACTGCCTTTTTTTTGAGGACGTACCCTGCACGTCCTCGGTCATTAAGGGGTTAATAGGGAGAATTGAATTAACAGTGTTGTGGCAAACCTCGCCACTTATGAACTATGCAGGAATTGTTATTTAGGCTAATGGTTAAAATGTATGTTAAAGGAGACTTCCGGTGGGAGGCTTAGCAAGATGGTCGCAAGTGGGAACTGCTCTGCTTGAGACCAAGTTATTTTTTCCTATTCTAGGATTAAATCTCCGCCATCCTGCTGGCCCTTAGCAGTTTTAGCTGTTCGGGCATTTCTAAGGATCAAGCTGTACAACTCTTGGCCCCCGGAACGACGGAAAGTTATAGAAGAGGAGAAAGCTGTGATACGCATGGTACACAGCACAGCTGGGGACAAAGGAAAAAGCATGGAAATCTCCCCAGTCGCAACAGACTCTCAAAACAAAGACATTTTAACTGCCATACAAGGCTTGCTTCTGCCAGCGTTAACCAAGCTGGAATCTACCCTGCAGAATCTACTGACCCAAACTCAAGTCGTGGATCTCTCGCATGCGAGTCCAAAATGGCGCCACCTCCCAGCAGGGCCCATTTGTAATCTTACCGGCATTACTCCTGAGACACATCAGAGATGGCACAGGGAGGGACCGAAGGGACAGCCACTGCTGTTAGAGGGCCCTGGTCCCATATTCAGAAATAGCAAGGAAGCAGGACCCCCGGCAGTTGTTAAGGAGGAGGCGATGAAAGCCGCAAGATCTGACCTCGAGCTGCAGCGCGACCCCGGCATTCACTCTACTCCTTACCAGCCATTAAAGGTTGCACTTTACCGGGCTGTATGCCGATCACATGGAGAGGTGTCAATCAGAGACTTGCTGCTAACAACGACTCAGCTACAGTTTGCATCTGAAATGGAGCCGGTTGCAGACCTATCAGCTCAACATTCACTAACCACCTGGATCTTTTTGATTGACATCCGAGCTTGTTCTTCCACTTACTTGCACCGACGGGTGTTACAATGGATCCTGCAAAATCAAGACAATTTAGAAAGTAATCACGGGATGACCCGTGGAGGGGTCGGTTAGCTCTTAACTTTATATCTCCTATATCTATCAGGTTACAGCACTGGTCATGGGCAGTATTTGGTGGGTTAAATGTTGGGATTTGTGGACTGTTAATGTTTACAGACTAAGCTCCGTTTTTAGGGTTAAAAGTTATTTGCCTAACCTGCTTGTGTCTGCACTCACACTTCCCCTCCCTCATCCCCCCACTGGAATAGAAATGCACTGTACGTAGTTTTATCTCATTTCGTCTCTTATGCATTTTACTTGCCCCAAACGTACTGGATACATGTATCGAATTTTTTACACTGACCTTAGTGTTCTCCATGCACCACGGTTTAGTTTATAATTTTGTTGTCACTACTGAGACTGAGTGATTGTGGGAGACGCACGCAGCTATCCTCTTTCTATGGTGCGGCACAGATTTTAGTTTATCATGTACCTGCAACTCTTTCTCTTTTATCACACTGTTAATGTTAAAATTAAAATGCATTAGGGTCACTTTCCTTGATAATACCACTGAAGCCTGTTAGATCTGCCGGGGAAACTGAATACCTGGATAGAATCATTATGGCAGTGATATAGTCATTTCTTGATCTGTTTTTGTCTGGGTATGTGGGTTGTTTCGTTTTGATTTATTCTTCCTTGAGATTTAGTTGTAGGTATGAACTTACATATTGCTAACATGAATGAATGGGCAGCTTTCTCAAACTGTGTCTATGAAAATGTAAAAAAGAAAACACAGGATCGGCACTTTGCATTCCTGTCTCTTGCAAAATTAACTGATCATTAACTCTGAGGACCTCTAGGGGTGTACTGCAATACTGCATCTCAAAATTAGCTTACAAAATAAAGGGTTCATCTCCTCTTGCTCTTGGTCAGCAATTTGAACTAGCAGCAACTTCTAAATGTATCCATGTATAGTTAACAACACAAGTACCAAGGCTAGTGACATTCTTGAGACGCTGATAATTAGCTACTGACCTTCCATGCATTGTGAGTCATCTAAAATGTAAATCTTATTACGTGTCTTCTGTTCATGGCTTATAACTGGCAGGCTTTCTGCTTATTTCTCAACAGAGGATAATGGGATCTTACGCTACTTGATTGTGGGTTAGATTAGTGAAGGCATATTGATCCTCACATTTAAACCCTAGTACCATAAAACTTAGTAACTGAGAATTGAAACCTTGATAACTCAGCTCCATATATATCATACACTGTAAAAACCCTCGCTTTCTTTAAAAACGGTAAAAGAGGAAAGACTCACACTTGGACTTTACTGTTGTTGTTTTATTGTTATGGTGTTATTTGTGTTTGTTTGTTTGGTTTGTTATTTTAGAAAAAACAAGGAATTCAAGTAATCTTCAACATCCCACTTATCTTAGTTGCTTTACTTACTAAGGGTGACTTCCTGACTTAAATCATTTTTGTTTCCATACAATGGGATGGATATGTATTT
Organism: Bombina bombina; assembly: GCF_027579735.1. Classification (NCBI taxonomy): domain Eukaryota; kingdom Metazoa; phylum Chordata; class Amphibia; order Anura; family Bombinatoridae; genus Bombina; species Bombina bombina. The sequence continues at coordinate 3,541,087 of NC_069500.1, forward strand.
TGTATCACACACGTATACTGCTTCTCTACATTATCTCAAGAAAAATTGTATACACATACTGTAATCCTTTATTTAAATATTTTGTCAGACTGATTTTATTATGTATTGTAATAACTGTTACGATGTATATCTCTGCCCGTGTGTATCATGTATTTGAACTCCTTGAATAAAAAAGAATTTAAAAAAAAAAAAAAAAAAAGTACCTTAAACTGTATGTTACTGTTTAAACTCCCTGCTGTTTCAGTTGGGAAACCCCTTGTAGGGGAGACTAATTTTAAAAAGTGTTTGTTTTTTCTGTTGAAGATTTAGTTGTTGTTGACTCCCAAGCTATGTGTCGTCTAGTTCTTGGTGGAAAGGGGTTATTATTACAATTACCAAGAGTAGTTATTTGCTTGTCTCTGCTTACCAAAAATATATTACAGATCCTACTGCCTCTCTGCTACAATTACCAAGAGTAGTTACTTGTTTGTCTCTGCTTACCAAAAAAATATTACAGATCCTACTACCTCTCTGCTACAATTACCAAGAGTAGTTACTTGTTTGTCTCTGCTTACCAAAAAAATATTACAGATCCTACTACCTCTCTGCTACAATTACCAAGAGTAGTTACTTGTTTGTCTCTGCTTACCAAAAAAATATTACAGATCCTACTACCTCTCTGCTACAATTACCAAGAGTAGTTACTTGTTTGTCTCTGCCTACCCAAAATATATTACAGATCCTACTGCCTCTCTGCTACAATTACCAAGAGTAGTTACTTGCTTGTCTCTGCTTACCCAAAAGATATTACAGATCCTACTGCCTCTCTGCTACAATTACCAAGAGTAGTTACTTGCTTGTCTCTGCTTACCCAAAAGATATTACAGATCCTACTGCCTCTCTGCTACAATTACCAAAAATAGTTACTTGCTTGTCTCTGCCTACCCAAAAGATATTACAGATCCTACTGCCTCTCTGCTACAATTACCAAGAGTAGTTATTTGCTTGTCTCTGCCTACCCAAAATATATTACAGATCCTGCTGCCTCTCTGCTACAATTACCAAGAGTAGTTATTTGCTTGTCTCTGCCTACCCAAAAGATATTACAGATCCTACTGCCTCTCTGCTACAATTACCAAGAGTAGTTATTTGCTTGTCTCTGCCTACCCAAAAGATATTACAGATCCTACTACCTCTCTGCTACAATTACCAAGAGTAGTTACTTGCTTGTCTCTGCCTACCCAAAAGATATTACAGATCCTACTGCCTCTCTGCTACAATTACCAAGAGTAGTTACTTGCTTGTCTCTGCTTACCAAAAAGATATTACAGATCCTACTACCTCTCCGCTACAATTACCAAGAGTAGTTACTTGCTTGTCTCTGCTTACCAAAAAGATATTACAGATCCTACTACCTCTCCGCTACAATTACCAAGAGTAGTTACTTGCTTGTCTCTGCTTACCAAAAAGATATTACAGATCCTACTGCCTCTCCGCTACAATTACCAAGAGTAGTTACTTGCTTGTCTCTGCTTACCCAAAAGATATTACAGATCCTACTGCCTCTCTGCTACAATTACCAAGAGTAGTTACTTGCTTGTCTCTGCTTACCCAAAAGATATTACAGATCCTACTACCTCTCTGCTACAATTACCAAGAGTAGTTACTTGCTTGTCTCTGCTTACCAAAAAGATATTACAGATCCTACTGCCTCTCTGCTACAATTACCAAGAGTAGTTACTTGCTTGTCTCTGCTTACCCAAAGATATTACAGATCCTACTGCCTCTCCGCTACAATTACCAAGAGTAGTTACTTGCTTGTCTCTGCCTACCCAAAAGATATTACAGATCCTACTGCCTCTCTGCTACAATTACCAAGAGTAGTTACTTGCTTGTCTCTGCCTACCCAAAAGATATTACAGATCCTACTGCCTCTCTGCTACAATTACCAAGAGTAGTTACTTGTTTGTCTCTGCCTACCCAAAAGATATTACAGATCCTACTGCCTCTCTGCTACAATTACCAAGAGTAGTTATTTGCTTGTCTCTGCCTACCCAAAAGATATTACAGATCCTACTACCTCTCTGCTACAATTACCAAGAGTAGTTACTTGTTTGTCTCTGCCTACCCAAAAGATATTACAGATCCTACTGCCTCTCTGCTACAATTACCAAGAGTAGTTACTTGCTTGTCTCTGCTTACCAAAAAGATATTACAGATCCTACTGCCTCTCTGCTACAATTACCAAGAGTAGTTACTTGCTTGTCTCTGCCTACCCAAAAGATATTACAGATCCTACTGCCTCTCTGCTACAATTACCAAGAGTAGTTACTTGTTTGTCTCTGCTTACCAAAAAAATATTACAGATCCTACTACCTCTCTGCTACAATTACCAAGAGTAGTTACTTGTTTGTCTCTGCCTACCCAAAATATATTACAGATCCTACTGCCTCTCTGCTACAATTACCAAGAGTAGTTACTTGCTTGTCTCTGCTTACCCAAAAGATATTACAGATCCTACTGCCTCTCTGCTACAATTACCAAGAGTAGTTACTTGCTTGTCTCTGCTTACCCAAAAGATATTACAGATCCTACTGCCTCTCTGCTACAATTACCAAAAATAGTTACTTGCTTGTCTCTGCCTACCCAAAAGATATTACAGATCCTACTGCCTCTCTGCTACAATTACCAAGAGTAGTTATTTGCTTGTCTCTGCCTACCCAAAATATATTACAGATCCTGCTGCCTCTCTGCTACAATTACCAAGAGTAGTTATTTGCTTGTCTCTGCCTACCCAAAAGATATTACAGATCCTACTGCCTCTCTGCTACAATTACCAAGAGTAGTTATTTGCTTGTCTCTGCCTACCCAAAAGATATTACAGATCCTACTACCTCTCTGCTACAATTACCAAGAGTAGTTACTTGCTTGTCTCTGCCTACCCAAAAGATATTACAGATCCTACTGCCTCTCTGCTACAATTACCAAGAGTAGTTACTTGCTTGTCTCTGCTTACCAAAAAGATATTACAGATCCTACTACCTCTCCGCTACAATTACCAAGAGTAGTTACTTGCTTGTCTCTGCTTACCAAAAAGATATTACAGATCCTACTACCTCTCCGCTACAATTACCAAGAGTAGTTACTTGCTTGTCTCTGCTTACCAAAAAGATATTACAGATCCTACTGCCTCTCCGCTACAATTACCAAGAGTAGTTACTTGCTTGTCTCTGCTTACCCAAAAGATATTACAGATCCTACTGCCTCTCTGCTACAATTACCAAGAGTAGTTACTTGCTTGTCTCTGCTTACCCAAAAGATATTACAGATCCTACTACCTCTCTGCTACAATTACCAAGAGTAGTTACTTGCTTGTCTCTGCTTACCAAAAAGATATTACAGATCCTACTGCCTCTCTGCTACAATTACCAAGAGTAGTTACTTGTTTGTCTCTGCTTACCAAAAGATATTACAGATCCTACTGCCTCTCCGCTACAATTACCAAGAGTAGTTACTTGCTTGTCTCTGCCTACCCAAAAGATATTACAGATCCTACTGCCTCTCTGCTACAATTACCAAGAGTAGTTACTTGCTTGTCTCTGCCTACCCAAAAGATATTACAGATCCTACTGCCTCTCTGCTACAATTACCAAGAGTAGTTACTTGTTTGTCTCTGCCTACCCAAAAGATATTACAGATCCTACTGCCTCTCTGCTACAATTACCAAGAGTAGTTATTTGCTTGTCTCTGCCTACCCAAAAGATATTACAGATCCTACTACCTCTCTGCTACAATTACCAAGAGTAGTTACTTGTTTGTCTCTGCTTACCCAAAAGATATTACAGATCCTACTGCCTCTCTGCTACAATTACCAAGAGTAGTTACTTGCTTGTCTCTGCTTACCAAAAAGATATTACAGATCCTACTGCCTCTCTGCTACAATTACCAAGAGTAGTTACTTGCTTGTCTCTGCCTACCCAAAAGATATTACAGATCCTACTGCCTCTCTGCTACAATTACCAAGAGTAGTTACTTGTTTGTCTCTGCCTACCCAAAAGATATTACAGATCCTACTGCCTCTCTGCTACAATTACCAAGAGTAGTTATTTGCTTGTCTCTGCCTACCCAAAAGATATTACAGATCCTACTACCTCTCTGCTACAATTACCAAGAGTAGTTACTTGTTTGTCTCCGCCTACCCAAAAGATATTACAGATCCTACTGCCTCTCTGCTACAATTACCAAGAGTAGTTACTTGCTTGTCTCTGCTTACCAAAAAGATATTACAGATCCTACTGCCTCTCTGCTACAATTACCAAGAGTAGTTACTTGCTTGTCTCTGCTTACCCAAAAGATATTACAGATCCTACTGCCTCTCTGCTACAATTACCAAGAGTAGTTACTTGCTTGTCTCTGCCTACCAAAAAGATATTACAGATCCTACTGCCTCTCTGCTACAATTACCGAGTAGTTACTTGTTTGTCTCTGCCTACCCAAAAGATATTACAGATCCTACTGCCTCTCCGCTACAATTACCAAGAGTAGTTATTTGCTTGTCTCTGCCTACCCAAAAGATATTACAGATCCTACTGCCTCTCTGCTACAATTATCAAGAGTAGTTACTTGCTTGTCTCTGCTTACCCAAAAGATATTACAGATCCTACTGCCTCTCTGCTACAATTACCAAGAGTAGTTACTTGCTTGTCTCTGCTTACCCAAAAGATATTACAGATCCTACTGCCTCTCTGCTACAATTACCAAGAGTAGTTACTTGCTTGTCTCTGCTTACCCAAAAGATATTACAGATCCTACTGCCTCTCTGCTACAATTACCAAGAGTAGTTACTTGCTTGTCTCTGCTTACCCAAAAGATATTACAGATCCTACTGCCTCTCTGCTACAATTACCAAGAGTAGTTACTTGCTTGTCTCTGCTTACCCAAAAGATATTACAGAGCCTACTACCTCTCTGCTACAATTACCAAGAGTAGTTACTTGCTTGTCTCTGCTTACCCAAAAGATATTACAGATCCTACTGCCTCTCTGCTACAATTACCAAGAGTAGTTACTTGCTTGTCTCTGCTTACCCAAAAGATATTACAGATCCTACTACCTCTCTGCTACAATTACCAAGAGTAGTTACTTGCTTGTCTCTGCCTACCCAAAAGATATTACAGATCCTACTGCCTCTCTGCTACAATTACCAAGAGTAGTTACTTGCTTGTCTCTGCCTACCCAAAATATATTACAGATCCTACTGCCTCTCTGCTACAATTACCAAGAGTAGTTATTTGCTTGTCTCTGCCTACCCAAAAGATATTACAGATCCTACTGCCTCTCTGCTACAATTACCAAGAGTAGTTACTTGTTTGTCTCTGCTTACCCAAATGATATTACAGATCCTACTGCCTCTCTGCTACAATTACCAAGAGTAGTTACTTGCTTGTCTCTGCCTACCCAAAAGATATTACAGATCCTACTGCCTCTCTGCTACAATTACCAAGAGTAGTTACTTGCTTGTCTCTGCTTACCCAAAAGATATTACAGATCCTACTGCCTCTCTGCTACAATTACCAAGAGTAGTTACTTGCTTGTCTCTGCTTACCCAAAAGATATTACAGATCCTACTGCCTCTCTGCTACAATTACCAAGAGTAGTTACTTGCTTGTCTCTGCTTACCCAAAAGATATTACAGATCCTACTACCTCTCTGCTACAATTACCAAGAGTAGTTACTTGCTTGTCTCTGCTTACCAAAAAGATATTACAGATCCTACTGCCTCTCTGCTACAATTACCAAGAGTAGTTACTTGTTTGTCTCTGCTTACCCAAAGATATTACAGATCCTACTGCCTCTCCGCTACAATTACCAAGAGTAGTTACTTGCTTGTCTCTGCCTACCCAAAAGATATTACAGATCCTACTGCCTCTCTGCTACAATTACCAAGAGTAGTTACTTGCTTGTCTCTGCCTACCCAAAAGATATTACAGATCCTACTGCCTCTCTGCTACAATTACCAAGAGTAGTTACTTGTTTGTCTCTGCCTACCCAAAAGATATTACAGATCCTACTGCCTCTCTGCTACAATTACCAAGAGTAGTTATTTGCTTGTCTCTGCCTACCCAAAAGATATTACAGATCCTACTACCTCTCTGCTACAATTACCAAGAGTAGTTACTTGTTTGTCTCTGCCTACCCAAAAGATATTACAGATCCTACTGCCTCTCTGCTACAATTACCAAGAGTAGTTACTTGCTTGTCTCTGCTTACCAAAAAGATATTACAGATCCTACTGCCTCTCTGCTACAATTACCAAGAGTAGTTACTTGCTTGTCTCTGCCTACCCAAAAGATATTACAGATCCTACTGCCTCTCTGCTACAATTACCAAGAGTAGTTACTTGTTTGTCTCTGCCTACCCAAAAGATATTACAGATCCTACTGCCTCTCTGCTACAATTACCAAGAGTAGTTATTTGCTTGTCTCTGCCTACCCAAAAGATATTACAGATCCTACTACCTCTCTGCTACAATTACCAAGAGTAGTTACTTGTTTGTCTCCGCCTACCCAAAAGATATTACAGATCCTACTGCCTCTCTGCTACAATTACCAAGAGTAGTTACTTGCTTGTCTCTGCTTACCAAAAAGATATTACAGATCCTACTGCCTCTCTGCTACAATTACCAAGAGTAGTTACTTGCTTGTCTCTGCTTACCCAAAAGATATTACAGATCCTACTGCCTCTCTGCTACAATTACCAAGAGTAGTTACTTGCTTGTCTCTGCCTACCAAAAAGATATTACAGATCCTACTGCCTCTCTGCTACAATTACCGAGTAGTTACTTGTTTGTCTCTGCCTACCCAAAAGATATTACAGATCCTACTGCCTCTCCGCTACAATTACCAAGAGTAGTTATTTGCTTGTCTCTGCCTACACAAAAGATATTACAGATCCTACTGCCTCTCTGCTACAATTATCAAGAGTAGTTACTTGCTTGTCTCTGCTTACCCAAAAGATATTACAGATCCTACTGCCTCTCTGCTACAATTACCAAGAGTAGTTACTTGCTTGTCTCTGCCTACCCAAAAGATATTACAGATCCTACTGCCTCTCTGCTACAATTACCAAGAGTAGTTACTTGCTTGTCTCTGCTTACCCAAAAGATATTACAGATCCTACTGCCTCTCTGCTACAATTACCAAGAGTAGTTACTTGCTTGTCTCTGCTTACCCAAAAGATATTACAGATCCTACTGCCTCTCTGCTACAATTACCAAGAGTAGTTACTTGCTTGTCTCTGCTTACCCAAAAGATATTACAGAGCCTACTACCTCTCTGCTACAATTACCAAGAGTAGTTACTTGCTTGTCTCTGCTTACCCAAAAGATATTACAGATCCTACTGCCTCTCTGCTACAATTACCAAGAGTAGTTACTTGCTTGTCTCTGCTTACCCAAAAGATATTACAGATCCTACTACCTCTCTGCTACAATTACCAAGAGTAGTTACTTGCTTGTCTCTGCCTACCCAAAATATATTACAGATCCTACTGCCTCTCTGCTACAATTACCAAGAGTAGTTATTTGCTTGTCTCTGCCTACCCAAAAGATATTACAGATCCTACTGCCTCTCTGCTACAATTACCAAGAGTAGTTACTTGTTTGTCTCTGCTTACCCAAATGATATTACAGATCCTACTGCCTCTCTGCTACAATTACCAAGAGTAGTTACTTGCTTGTCTCTGCCTACCCAAAAGATATTACAGATCCTACTGCCTCTCCGCTACAATTACCAAGAGTAGTTACTTGCTTGTCTCTGCTTACCCAAAAGATATTACAGATCCTGCTGCCTCTCTGCTACAATTACCAAGAGTAGTTACTTGCTTGTCTCTGCTTACCCAAAAGATATTACAGATCCTACTGCCTCTCTGCTACAATTACCAAGAGTAGTTACTTGTTTGTCTCTGCTTACCCAAAAGATATTACAGATCCTACTGCCTCTCTGCTACAATTACCAAGAGTAGTTACTTGCTTGTCTCTGCTTACCCAAAAGATATTACAGATTCTACTGCCTCTCTGCTACAATTACCAAGAGTAGTTACTTGCTTGTCTCTGCTTACCCAAAATATATTACAGATCCTACTGCCTCTCTGTTACAATTCGTGGCAAGCGACGGGATTCAAACCGCACAGCAAGTCGTAGGACATGTGAGGTATATGAACAGACGGTGAATGGGGACAGATTATACCAGACTAAAGAGAACTGCATTGAAGGAATTACTGGAGGCGAGAGGAATTATTGGCAGCAATAAAACCAAAGCAAGGCTGATTGCAGAGCTCATGAAGGGAGACCGGGTAGCAGGTACGGCCGTACCCATGGCGAACAACGAAACTGAATTCCAAAAAGAGATGCGGACCCGGTTGGCTTTTTCTTTCATGTAATTAGCAAGAGTCCATGAGCTAGTGACGTATGGGATATACATTCCTACCAGGAGGGGCAAAGTTTCCCAAACCTCAAAATGCCTATAAATACACCCCTCACCACACCCACAAATCAGTTTTACAAACTTTGCCTCCCGTGGAGGTGGTGAAGTAAGTTTGTGCTAGATTCTATGTTGATATGCGCTCTGCAGCAGGTTGGAGCCCGGTTTTCCTCTCAGCGTGCAGTGAATGTCAGAGGGATGTGAAGAGAGTATTGCCTATTTGAATTCAATGATCTCCTTCTACGGGGTCTATTTCATAGGTTCTCTGTTATCGGTCGTAGAGATTCATCTCTTACCTCCCTTTTCAGATAGACGATATACTCTTATATATACCATTACCTCTACTGATTCTCGTTTCAGTACTGGTTTGGCTTTCTACAACATGTAGATGAGTGTCCTGGGGTAAGTAAGTCTTATTTTTGTGACACTCTAAGCTATGGTTGGGCACTTTTATATAAAGTTCTAAATATTTGTGTTTAAACATTTATTTGCCTTGATTCAGGATGTTCAATATTCCTTATTTCAGACAGTCAGTTTCATTATTGGGATAATGCATTTGAATGATCATTTTTTTCTTACCTTAAAATTTGACTTTTTTCCCTGTGGGCTGTTAGGCTCGCGGGGGCTGAAAATGCTTCATTTTATTGCGTCATTCTTGGCGCAAAACATTTTTCTTTGTTATTTCCGGCGTCATACTTGTCATCGGAAGTTGCGTCATTTTTGACGTTTTTTGCGCCAAAAGTGTCGGCGTTACCGGATGTGGCGTCATTTTTGGCGCCAAAAGCATTTAGGCGCCAAATAATGTGGGCGTCTTTTTTGGCGCTAAAAAATATGGGAGTCATTATTGTCTCCACATTATTTAAGTCTCATTGTTTATTTGCTTCTGGTTGCTAGAAGCTTGTTCACTGGCATTTTTTCCCATTCCTGAAACTGTCATTTAAGGAATTTGATCAATTTTGCTTTATATGTTGTTTTTTCTATTACATATTGCAAGATGTCTCAGATTGACCCTGAATCAGAAGATACTTCTGGAAAATCGCTGCCTGATGCTGGATCTACCAAAGTTAAGTGTATTTGCTGTAAACTTGTGGTATCTGTTCCTCCAGCTGTTGTTTGTAATGAATGTCATGACAAACTTGTTAATGCAGATAATATTTCCTTTAGTAATGTTACATTACCTGTTATGGTTCCATCAACATCTAATACTCAGAGTGTTCCTGTTAACATAAGAGATTTTGTTTCTAAATCCATTAAGAAGGCTATGTCTGTTATTCCTCCTTCTAGTAAACGTAAAAGGTCTTTTAAAACTTCTCATTTTTCAGATGAATTTTTAAATGAACATCATCATTCTGATTCTGATAATGATTCCTCTAATTCAGAGGATTCTGTTTCAGAGGTTGATGCTGATAAATCTTCATATTTATTCAAATTGGAATTTATTCGTTCTTTACTTAAAGAAGTCTTAATTGCATTAGAAATAGAGGATTCTGGTCCTCTTGATACTAAAGCTAAACGTTTAAATAAGGTTTTTAAATCTCCTGTAGTTATTCCAGAAGTTTTTCCTGACCCTGATGCTATTTCTGAAGTAATTTCCAGGGAATGGAATAATTTGGGTAATTCATTTACTCCTTCTAAACGTTTTAAGCAATTATATCCTGTGCCATCTGACAGATTAGAGTTTTGGGACAAAATCCCTAAGGTTGATGGGGCTATCTACTCTTGCTAAGCGTACTACTATTCCTACGGCAGATAGTACTTCCTTTAAGGATCCTTTAGATAGGAAAATTGAATCCTTTCTAAGAAAAGCTTACTTATATTCAGGTAATCTTCTTAGACCTGCTATATCTTTAGCGGATGTTGCTGCAGCTTCAACTTTTTGGTTAGAAGCTTTAGCGCAACAAGTAACAGATCATAATTCTCATAGCATTGTTAATCTTCTTCAACATGCTAATAATTTTATTTGTGATGCCATCTTTGATATCATTAGGGTTGATGTCGTGTATATGTCTCTAGCTATTTTAGCTAGAAGAGCTTTATGGCTTAAAACTTGGAATGCTGATATGTCTTCTAAGTCAACTTTGCTTTCCCTTTCTTTCCAGGGTAATAAATTATTTGGTTCACAGTTGGATTCTATTATTTCAACTGTTACTGGGGGGAAAGGAACTTTTTTACCACAGGATAAAAAATCTAAAGGTTAATTTAGGTCTAATAATCGTTTTCGTTCCTTTCGTCACAATAAGGAACTAAAGCCTGATCCTTCCCCTACAGGAGCGGTATCAGTTTGGAAACCATCTCCAGTCTGGAATAAATCCAAGCCTTTTAGAAAGCCAAAGCCAGCTCCCAAGTCAACATGAAGGTGCGGCCCTCATTCCAGCCCAGCTGGTAGGGGGCAGACTACGATTTTTCAAAGAAATTTGGATCAATTCAATTCACAATCTTTGGATTCAGAACATTGTTTCAGAAGGGTACAGAATAGGCTTCAAGATAAGGCCTCCTGCAAGAAGATTTTTTCTTTCCCGTGTCCCAGTAAATCCAGTGAAGGCTCAAGCATTTCTGAAATGTGTTTCAGATCTAGAGTTGGCTGGAGTAATTATGCCAGTTCCAGTTCTGGAACAGGGGCTGGGGTTTTACTCAAATCTCTTCATTGTACCAAAGAAGGAGAATTCCTTCAGACCAGTTCTGGATTTAAAAATATTGAATCATTATGTAAGGATACCAACATTCAAAATGGTAACTATAAGGACTATTCTGCCTTTTGTTCAGCAAGGGCATTATATGTCCACAATAGATTTACAGGATGCATATCTGCATATTCCGATTCATCCAGATCACTATCAGTTTCTGAGATTCTCTTTCCTAGACAAGCATTACCAGTTTGTGGCTCTGCCGTTTGGCCTAGCAACAGCTCCAATGATTTTTACAAAGGTTCTCGGTGCCCTTCTGTCTGTAATCAGAGAACAGGGTATTGTGGTATTTCCTTATTTGGACGATATCTTGGTACTTGCTCAGTCTTTTCATTTAGCAGAATCTCATACGAATCGACTTGTATTGTTTCTTCGAGAACATGGTTGGAGGATCAATTTACCAAAAAGTTCATTGATTCCTCAGACAAGGGTAACCTTTTTAGGTTTCCAGATAGATTGTGTCCATGACTCTGTCTCTGACAGACAAGAGACGTCTAAAATTGGTTTCAGCTTGTCGAAACCTTCAGTCTCAATCATTCCCTTCGGTAGCCTTATGCATGGAAATTCTAGGTCTTATGACTGCTGCATCGGACGCGATCCCCTTTGCTCGTTTTCATATGCGACCTCTTCAGCTTTGTATGCTGAACCAGTGGTGCAGGGATTATACAAAGATATCTCAATTAATATCTTTAAAACCGATTGTACGACACTCTCTGACGTGGTGGAGAGATCACCATCGTTTAGTTCAGGGGGCTTCTTTTGTTCTTCCAACCTGGACTGTGATTTCAACAGATGCAAGTCTCACAGGTTGGGGAACGGTTTGGGGGTCTCTGACAGCACAAGGGGTTTGGGAATCTCAGGAGGTGAGATTACCAATCAATATTTTTGAACTCCGTGCAATTTTCAGAGCTCATCAGTCATGGCCTCTTCTAAAGAGAGAGTCGTTCATTTGTTTTCAGACGGACAATGTCACAACTGTGGCATATGTCAATCATCAAGGAGGGACTCACAGTCCTCTGGCTATGAAAGAAGTATCTCGAATACTGGTATGGGCGGAATCCAGCTCCTGTCTAATTTCTGCGGTTCATATCCCAGGTATAGACAATTGGGAAGCAGATTATCTCAGTCGCCAAACGTTACATCCGGGTGAATGGTCTCTTCACCCAGAGGTATTTCTTCAGATTGTTCAAATGTGGGGACTTCCAGAAATAGATCTGATGGCTTCTCATCTAAACAAGAAGCTTCCCAGGTATCTGTCCAGATCCAGGGATCTTCAGGCGGAGGCAGTGGATGCATTGTCACTTCCTTGGAAGTATCATCCTGCCTATATCTTTCCGCCTCTAGTTCTTCTTCCAAGAGTAATTTCCAAGATTCTGAAGGAGTGCTCGTTTGTTCTGCTGGTGGCTCCAGCATGGCCTCACAGGTTTTGGTATGCGGATCTTGTCCGGATGGCCTCTTGCCAACCGTGGACTCTTCCGTTAAGACCAGACCTTCTATCGCAAGGTCCTTTTTTCCATCAGGATCTCAAATCCTTAAATTTGAAGGTATGGAGATTGAATGCTTGATTCTCAGTCAAAGAGGTTTCTCTGACTCTGTGATTAATACTATGTTACAGGCTCGTAAATCTGTATCTAGGAAGATATATTATCGAGTCTGGAAGATTTACATTTCTTGGTGTCTTTCTCATCATTTTTCTTGGCATTCTTTTAGAATTCCTAGAATTTTACAGTTTCTTCAGGATGGTTTGGATAAAGGTTTGTCTGCAAGTTCCTTGAAAGGACAAATCTCTGCTCTTTCTGTTCTTTTTCACAGAAAGATTGCTAGTCTTCCTGATATTCATTGTTTTGTACAAGCTTTGGTTCGTATAAAACCTGTTATTAAGTCAATTTCTCCTCCTTGGAGTTTGAATTTGGTTCTGGGGGCTCTTCAAGCTCCTCCGTTTGAACCTATGCATTCGCTGGACATTAAATTACTTTCTTGGAAAGTTTTGTTTCTTTTGGCCATCTCTTCTGCTAGAAGAGTTTCTGAATTATCTGCTCTTTCTTGTGAGTCTCCTTTTCTGATTTTTCATCAGGATAAGACGGTGTTGCGAACTTCTTTTAAATTTTTACCTAAGGTTGTGAATTCTAACAACATTAGTAGAGAAATTGTGGTTCCTTCATTGTGTCCTAATCCTAAGAATTCTAAGGAAAGATCGTTGCATTCTTTGGATGTAGTTAGAGCTTTGAAATATTATGTTGAAGCTACTAAAAATTTCCGAAAGACTTCTAGTCTATTTGTTATCTTTTCCGGTTCTAGGAAAGGTCAGAAGGCCTCTGCCATTTCTTTGGCGTCTTGGTTAAAGTCTTTGATTCATCATGCTTATGTCGAGTCGGGTAAAACTCCGCCTCAAAGGATTACAGCTCATTCTACTAGGTCAGTTTCTACTTCCTGGGCGTTTAGGAATGAAGCTTCGGTTGATCAGATTTGCAAAGCAGCAACTTGGTCTTCTTTGCATACTTTTACTAAATTCTACCATTTTGATGTGTTTTCTTCTTCTGAAGCAGTTTTTGGTAGAAAAGTACTTCAGGCAGCTGTTTCAGTTTGATTCTTCTGCTTATAATTTCAGTTTTTTTCATTATAAGATTTAAACTTTGTTTTGGGTGTGGATTATTTTCAGCGGAATTGGCTGTCTTTATTTGATCCCTCCCTCTCTAGTGACTCTTGCGTGGAAGATCCACATCTTGGGTATTCATTATCCCATACGTCACTAGCTCATGGACTCTTGCTAATTACATGAAAGAAAACATAATTTATGTAAGAACTTACCTGATAAATTCATTTCTTTCATATTAGCAAGAGTCCATGAGGCCCACCCATTTTGTGGTGGTTATGATTTTTTTTTGTATAAAGCACAATTATTCCAATTCCTTATTTTTTATGCTTTCGCACTTTTTTCTTATCACCCCACTTCTTGGCTATGCGTTAAACTGATTTGTGGGTGTGGTGAGGGGTGTATTTATAGGCATTTCGAGGTTTGGGAAACTTTGCCCCTCCTGGTAGGAATGTATATCCTATACGTCACTAGCTGATGGACTCTTGCTAATATGAAAGAAATGAATTTATCAGGTAAGTTCTTACATAAATTATGTTTTTTCCGCTACCCCATTCGGAGGAGCTCCTGACACGGACATCAGCAGATGTACAGGAGTACTTGATGGTGACCCGACAAACCACCCCGAGACCCGGAGAGGGGCTACCAGTACACTCCAGTGCTGGTACAGGGAAAGCTAAGATTCTCTACCATGCATTCAAGGATCATACCGACACGGAGGATATCGATGGGTACCTACAGGACTTTGAGCGATTATGCCAACTGCATAATATTAGTACCGCTGACCAAGTTCCCCTACTGGCTGGCAAGTTATCCGGGCGTGCCGCTGAAGCCTACCACACCATACCAGATGAGGACAGCAGGGACTACCAGAAGGTAAAACAGGCCATCCTGACTAGGTATGCTATTACCCCAGAGGCATACCGACAGCGGTTCCGAGACCTGAAGAAGCTGGAGAAAGATACCCACACTGAGTGGGCGCATCGGCTAACCAGTGCCGCTAAAGGCTGGTTGCAGGCAGCCCAAGTCACCCAGTTGGAAGACCTTTTACAACTCCTGTTGATGGAGCAATTCTTCCAAGGGGTGTCCACTGAATTGCAAAACTGGCTGAGAGATCGAAAACCGTGCACGGTACATACCGCAGCAACCTTGGCCGATGAATACCAAGACGCTCGGAGAGCTCAACGAACACAGCAACACTCCAGTATTGGGGTCACCCCAACCCCCACTGCAGCTCCCACACCTCTGCTACCCCATCCTGGATACCAGACTCGATCAGCTATCCGTTGCCATCTTTGTAACCAACAAGGGCACATTTAGAGAGACTGTCCCAGGAACAAGAACCGATCCACCTGGAACAACCAGAACAACTTGTCAAACAACCAGGCAGCTGTACACTGCTACCAGAATGAGCCCCGACTACAGACCCAACCCGCAGTCTTCCACGAGGAACCCTTGGGCATCTCACACGAGGTAAACCCAGTACAGGCCGCTTCGGACAACCTACAAAGCCACCGCCAGGTGGTCTATATAGAGGGTCGACATGTCCAAGGGCTGCGTGACTCTGGGGCCACCATAACCTTGCTCCGGCAACATTTAGTTTCCAGCAATCAACTCACCGGAGACTGTGTAGCTGTCCGGGTGGCCGGGGGATCCATTTACAAGATTCCCACGGCCAAAGTACACTTGGATTGGGGAGCAGGGTCGGGGAACATAGAAGTGGGCCTTATGCAAAATTTGCCCGCAGACGTTATTTTGGGCAACGACTTAGGGGAGCTGACTTAAGCGTTTGCATCCTGAACCTCCCCACAAGCAGCACTGCCCGTGGTTACCCGACAACAGGCCCGCACCAACGCACTGGCTGATCACTCTGAGGCTCAGGTAAGCAATCACCCCCCTAATGTCTCTTGGGCCCCTCCACTAGAGTTTGGTAGCGAAGTGGCCACTGACCCCTCGTTGCAAGTATATAGGGATAAGGTAGACCAGAATCAGGCGGGGTTGGAAGGAGAGAGGTACGGTTGGGACAAGGGGTTACTGTACAGGTATGCAGAGAAGATAGTGGCTGGATCTATTCCCCTGTCCGTTCAGCAGTTAATAATACCTCAGAGGTATAGACGAGAACTGCTACGGGTTGCCCACGATATTCCGCTGTCAGGCCACCTAGGAGTTATTCGGAAGAAGCACCGCCTAACTCAGAATTTCTTTTGGCCAGGGATCACCAAAGATATTAGGCAGTATTGCCAGACGTGTGACACCTGCCAGCGAGTAGGGAAAAGAGGAGACCGATATAAGGCGAAGCTACACTCCCTCCCATAATAGAGGAGCCTTTTAGTCGAGTGGCGGTGGACCTCATTGGCCCCCTAGCCAAGCCTAGCCCCTCGTGGAAGAGGTATATACTCACGGTCGTGGATTATGCCACCCGATTACCCGAGGCAGTGGCTCTGGCTAATATTCATGCCGAGACCATGGCGGATGCCCTCATCAGAATCTTCTCCCGCATGGGATTTCCCCCGGGAGATTATTTCGGACCGGGGCACCCAGTTTACGGCCGAGATTACCCACCAGTTGTGGAGAGCATGTGGGGTGAAACCCAATGTAAATTCCGCTTATCACCCCCAGTCTAATGGGCTCTGTGAACGGTTTAATGGAACACATTCATGGATACCCAGAAGAACTGGGAGCGGTTTCTACCCCATTTGCTTTTCGTCTACCGGGAGGTACCTCAGGAGTCCACGGGGTTCTCTCCCTTTGAATTATTATTCGGAAGGAGGGTACGGGGTCCCCTAGACTTAATCCCGAGAGCATTGGGAGGGGGAAGTCACTAGTGACGGTACTCCTATCGTACCATACGTGCTGGAGTTTAGGGAGTGCCTGGAGGCCCTGACTCGGACCGTCCGCTCCAACCTTCAGGCGGCTCAAACCTGTGACAGCACCTATGTGATCGGCCCATGTACTGGAGCAGGCGGTAGACGCATGCTCCATGTAAATATGTTGAAGCCGTACCATGAACGCGCAGAGGAGGTGAATGCTATTTGCGCCCCTGCCGCGGACGACGCAGACAGTTTACCTCTTCCCAACTAGTGAAGACTCGAACTTCCGGACCGCGGACTCGAACTTCCGGTATTGTTCGCGAACCGCCATTGAATTCAATAGGCAGGCGAACTTTAAAACCTACAAGGACTCTTTCTGGCCACAATAGTGATGGAAAAGTTGTTTCAAGGGTCCTAACACCTGGACTGTTGCATGCTGGAGGGGGATCCCTGGCAAAACTCCCATGGAAAATTACATAGTTGATGCAGAGTCTGCTTTTAAGCCATAATGGGTCTAAATCAACTAACATTCCCAAAGTGGCTGTCTCAAAACATCCTGGACAGAAGATAGATTGATAGTGATAGATAGGATAGATAGATATACATAGATTGATAGTTAGATAGAATCGATAGAAGAGAAATAGATATATTTGTTAGATATATAATTACCCTAATAAATTCTAATAATCAAACATGCGTTCTTGGACCCAACTAGCTTGTGTCAATTAGTACTTTTCTTAGCACTTTAATCCCTGTTCCCCCCCCCCCCCCCTATCGTGGGAGTTCTATATGGCCTGCCAGATTACCCTGAAAAATTATAATAATAAGACATGTGGTCTGCTACCTATTTTAACGAGGTTGTGTTTTAAGTACTACCATTCTTAGCACTTTAATCTCTGTAACTCCCCCTATTTGGTGAGGTCTATACGGCCTGGATGATTACCCATACAAAATATAATAATAAGACATCTGCTCTTGGTCTGCGACCCATGGTAACTATGTTGTGTTAATTAGTAATGTCCTTCGCATTTTAATAGCTGTTACTCATACTCACCCTATCGGTGGAGGTCTATATGGCCTGCATGATTACCCTTACAAAATATAACAACCAAACATATGTTCTGGGACCCATGGTAAGTAGGTTGTGTTATGTAGTACTGTTCTTTGCATTTTCATACCTGTTACAACACAAAATGGTGGCAGGTCTATCTGTCCTTCATGATTAGCTGCACCCAAACCCAAAAAAAAGCCGAGTGGTCTTAGACTAACACCCATGGCTAACTCTGTTGTTTCAATTAGTATTATTCTTAGCATTTTCATCCCTGTTACGGGCGGTCTACATGGCCATCATGATTAGCCGAACAAAATACTACAATCCAACCTTTGCTCAGTCTTCATAGGCCCTTCATTGTCTGTATTTTGATAGTACAGTTCTTATTATTTTTATAGCTGATACAACACCGAATGTTGTCAGCTCTATATGGCCTGCATGATTAGCTGCACCCAATACAAAAATAAATCCAAGCGGTCTTGGATTAACACCCATGGCTAACTCTGTTGTTTCAAGTAGTACTATTCTTAGCACTTTCATCTCATCATCCCTGTTACTTCCAGGACTCTCGGTGGTGGTGGTCTACATGGCCATCATGATTAGCCTAACCAAATACTACAATCCAACCTTGGCTCAGTCTTCCTAAGGCCCTTCATTGGCTTTATTTTGCTAGTACTGTTCCTATTACTATGGTGGTCTACATGGCCATCATGATTAGCCTAACCAAATACTACAATCCAACCTTGGCTCAGTCTTCCTAAGGCCCTTCATTGGCTGTATTTTGGTAGTACTGTTCTTATTAGTTTAATAGCTGATACGACACCGAATGTTGTCAGCTCTATATGGCCTGCATGAATAGCCGCACCCAAAGCCAAAAAAAAGCCAAGCGGTTTTGCACTAACACCCATGGCTAACTCTGCTGTTTCAAGTTCTACTATTCTTAGCTCTTTCATCTCATCATCCCTGTTACTTCCAGGACTCTCGGTGGTGGTGGTCTACATGGCCATCATGATTAGCCTAACCAAATACTACAATCCAACCTTGCCCCAGTCTTCCTAAGGCCCTTCATTGGCTGTATTTTGGTAGTACTGTTCTTATTAGTTTAATAGCTGATACGACACCGAATGTTGTCAGCTCTATATGGCCTGCATGAATAGCCGCACCCAAAGCCAAAAAAAAGCCAAGCGGTTTTGCACTAAAACCCATGGCTAACTCTGTTGTTTCAAGTTCTACTATTCTTAGCTCTTTCATCTCATCATCCCTGTTACTTCCAGGACTCTCGGTGGTGGTGGTCTACATGGCCATCATGATTAGCCTAACCAAATACTACAATCCAACCTTGGCCCAGTCTTCCTAAGGCCCTTCATTGGCTGTATTTTGGTAGTACAGTTCTTATTATTTTTATAGCTGATACAACACCGAATGTTGTCAGCTCTATATGGCCTGCATGATTAGCTGCACCCAATACAAAAATAAATCCAAGCGGTCTTGGATTAACACCCATGGCTAACTCTGTTGTTTCAAGTAGTACTATTCTCAGGACTCTCGGTGGTGGTGGTCTACATGGCCATCATGATTAGCCTAACCAAATACTACAATCCAACCGAATGTTGTCAGCTCTATATGGCCTGCATGAATAGCCGCACCCAAAGCCAAAAAAAAGCCAAGCGGTTTTGCACTAAAACCCATGGCTAACTCTGTTGTTTCAAGTTCTACTATTCTTAGCTCTTTCATCTCATCATCCCTGTTACTTCCAGGACTCTCGGTGGTGGTGGTCTACATGGCCATCATGATTAGCCTAACCAAATACTACAATCCAACCTTGGCCCAGTCTTCCTAAGGCCCTTCATTGGCTGTATTTTGGTAGTACAGTTCTTATTATTTTTATAGCTGATACAACACCGAATGTTGTCAGCTCTATATGGCCTGCATGATTAGCTGCACCCAATACAAAAATAAATCCAAGCGGTCTTGGATTAACACCCATGGCTAACTCTGTTGTTTCAAGTAGTACTATTCTCAGGACTCTCGGTGGTGGTGGTCTACATGGCCATCATGATTAGCCTAACCAAATACTACAATCCAACCTTGGCTCAGTCTTCCTAAGGCCCTTCATTGGCTGTATTTTGCTAGTACTGTTCTTATTACTATGGTGGTATACATGGCCATCATGATTAGCCTAACCAAATACTACTCTTTCTGTAAAGAAAGAGTAGTATTTGGTTTGTTGCTACTACCTCTTGAGGAAGTTTATTCCATAAATCAATCACTCTTTCTGTAAAGAAGTGCTTCCTCAAAATAGAAACATAGATATTGACGGCAGATAAGAGCCATAGGCCCAGCAAGTCTGCCCGACCTTACCTAACAGTATAAACTTATCTAGTTCGTAGGATAGCCCTATGCTTGTCCCATGCATTTTTAAAGTCGCCCACAGTGTTTGTTGCTACAATCCAACCTTGGCTCAGTCTTCCTAAGGCCCTTCATTGGCTGTATTTTGGTAGTACTGTTCTTATTAGTTTAATAGCTGATACGACACCGAATGTTGTCAGCTCTATATGGCCTGCATGAATAGCCGCACCCAAAGCCAAAAAAAAGCCAAGCGGTTTTGCACTAAAACCCATGGCTAACTCTGTTGTTTCAAGTTCTACTATTCTTAGCTCTTTCATCTCATCATCCCTGTTACTTCCAGGACTCTCGGTGGTGGTGGTCTACATGGCCATCATGATTAGCCTAACCAAATACTACAATCCAACCTTGGCTCAGTCTTCCTAAGGCCCTTCATTGGCTGTATTTTGGTAGTACTGTTCTTATTAGTTTAATAGCTGATACGACACCGAATGTTGTCAGCTCTATATGGCCTGCATGAATAGCCGCACCCAAAGCCAAAAAAAAGCCAAGCGGTTTTGCACTAAAACCCATGGCTAACTCTGTTGTTTCAAGTTCTACTATTCTTAGCTCTTTCATCTCATCATCCCTGTTACTTCCAGGACTCTCGGTGGTGGTGGTCTACATGGCCATCATGATTAGCCTAACCAAATACTACAATCCAACCTTGGCTCAGTCTTCCTAAGGCCCTTCATTGGCTGTATTTTGGTAGTACTGTTCTTATTAGTTTAATAGCTGATACGACACCGAATGTTGTCAGCTCTATATGGCCTGCATGAATAGCCGCACCCAAAGCCAAAAAAAAGCCAAGCGGTTTTGCACTAACACCCATGGCTAACTCTGTTGTTTCAAGTTCTACTATTCTTAGCTCTTTCATCTCATCATCCCTGTTACTTCCAGGACTCTCGGTGGTGGTGGTCTACATGGCCATCATGATTAGCCTAACCAAATACTACAATCCAACCTTGGCCCAGTCTTCCTAAGGCCCTTCATTGGCTGTATTTTGGTAGTACTGTTCTTATTAGTTTAATAGCTGATACGACACCGAATGTTGTCAGCTCTATATGGCCTGCATGAATAGCCGCACCCAAAGCCAAACAAAAGCCAAGCGGTTTTGCACTAACACCCATGGCTAACTCTGTTGTTTCAAGTTCTACTATTCTTAGCTCTTTCATCTCATCATCCCTGTTACTTCCAGGACTCTCGGTGGTGGTGGTCTACATGGCCATCATGATTAGCCTAACCAAATACTACAATCCAACCTTGGCTCAGTCTTCCTAAGGCCCTTCATTGGCTGTATTTCGGTAGTACTGTCATCCTTTTGAATAAAAGATTACAGTAAAGGCATTGATTTTAGAAACCCACAGATCATTATTTGCAACCGTGAATTTAGAAAAAAAAATTGATTATACACCCGTCACACTTATTTATGCTCAGGCCTTTTTAATACGAGGGTCCTGGAGCCTCAACCGAAACAACAGCATGAAAGAGGAGATATGTCATCCTTTTGAATAAAAGATTACAGGAAAGGCATTGATTTTAGAAACCCACAGATCATTATTTGCAACCGTGAATTTAGAAAAAAAAATTGATTACACAGCCGTGACACTTATTTATGCTCAGGCCTTTTTAATACGAGGGTCCCGGAGCCTCAACCGAAACAACAGCATGAAAGAGGACATATGTCATCCTTTTGAATAAAAGATTACAGGAAAGGCATTGATTTTAGAAAGCCACAGATCATTATTTGCAACCGTGAAATTAGACAAAAACATTGATTAGACAGCCGTGACACTTATTTATGCTCAGGCCTTTTTAATACGAGGGTCCCGGAGCCTCAACCGAAACAGCATGAAAGAGGAGATATGTCATCCTTTTGAATAAAAGATTACAGGAAAGGCATTGATTTTAGAAACCCACAGATCATTATTTGCAACCGTGAATTTAGAAAAAAAAATTGATTACACAGCCGTCACACTTATTTATGCTCAGGCCTTTTTAATACGAGGGTCCCGGAGCCTCAACCGAAACAACAGCATGAAAGAGGAGATATGTCATACTTTTGAATAAAAGATTACAGGAAAGGCATTGATTTTAGAAAGCCACAGATCATTATTTGCAACCATGAAATTACACAAAAACATTGATTAGACAGCCGTGACACTTATTTATGCTCAGGCCTTTTTAATACGAGGGTCCTGGAGGCTCAACCGAAACAACAGCATGAAAGAGGAGATATGTCATCCTTTTGAATAAAAGATTACAGTAAAGGCATTGATTTTAGAAACCCGCAGATCATTATTTGCAACCGTGAATTTAGAAAAAAAAAATTGATTACACAGCCATGACACTTATTTATGCTCAGGCCTTTTTAATACGATGGTCCCGGAGCCTCAACCGAAACAACAGCATGAAAGAGGAGATATGTCATACTTTTGAATAAAAGATTACAGGAAAGGCATTGATTTTAGAAACCCACAGATCATTTATATGACCCGTGTAATAGAAAAAAACATTCATTAGACACCGGTTACACTTATTTATCCTCAGGCCTTGTTAATACGAGGGTCCCGGAGCCGCAACTGAAACAACAGCATGAAAGAGGACATATGTCAATCTTTTTGAATTATAGATTACAGGAAAGGCATTGATTTTAGAAACACTGAGATAATTACTTGCAACCGGGAAATAAAAAAAAAAATTGAACAGACACCCAGTACACTTTATTATCCATAGGCCTTTTCAGCAGAGGCTCCAGGACCCTCAACAAAAACAAGAGCAGGGAGCTGGGCATAGGTGTACAATGGAGTGTGACAATAATAATCTGAAGGTGAAGATTGCATAGTTGTGGCATTTTAATTTTGTTATCGTGGGAACTTAGTACTTGCAATGACCTTGCTCTGGTGAATCCATATCGCAAATGTGTTATTTAAGGCACTGTTTGTCTATTTTTTTTAATATCAGCATTTGTTAAATGAAGCTCAACTTAGGCTGGTGAGAAACGACCTTTCTTCTGGCTGTTTGCAAATGTTGTGGCTCTGGACAAACATGTGAATAAGGGGCCATCAGCCATATTCTGCATGCAACCCCTTTGATGATTGACGATAAACATGTGTCACCTGCAAGCAGAGCTCGTTACTTCTGTCTAAATCATCTTCCTGGTATGGACAGGCCACTGTTCCCACAGCAAGTACGAATTTTGAAATACAAGATTGTCTTGAGTATGGTAGGAAACCAAAGTTTATTTAATTCAGTACTATCTATCACCACAAAAAATGAACTTCTTGAAGCAACAAAAATGCCAGCAATTTCATGTGCTTATGGATGACAAGGACGTCATGTCCTTTGGTGCACAGAGATGGAGACGATTTTTGCCCTCCCTGTACACTACCCAGATGTCTCAAACATCACCAGAAACACAATACAGCCACTCTTGTGAAGTTCCTGGTGTTCCGGTAGCCATCTCTTTGCGCTCTTAAAGGAATACTTTATCAGTGTTTTTGTATACATCCGACAACAGCTTCGGAGACTGTGGTGACGCACATGTTATTTACTGTTGTTCCAGCTGTGGCAATATCAATTGGCATGAAAAAGTTAAGATTTGTGGGTTGTGGAGCCTATAGCTGTTAAGGTAGTACGTGTGTTTGAGGAGCTCCAGGTCTTACAAGTTACTTTGGAGTTAGTTTTCAACCTTAATTTAATTTTCTTTTTGGGATTCATAGTCACACTTTCTGGGGCTATCCAAGAGGAGCCTGGTAAAAGCAATAGTAGTCACCCCTTATATCAACGGGTACGGAGACCCGTTTTTTGCGTTTCCAATATTGCGCCGTACCCCAAACTAATCCTGAATGAAAAAAAAAATTAAAATTTGGACTAGTGACGCACATTTTATGCACGCTGTGGCAATTTGCAATAAAAATAATCTGCTAACAACATCCACTACCTACGACCACACCTGACTCCTGAAGTCATGCTTCAGTTATTAAGTCAAGTTAAATTATTATTTTTTTCTTTATTATGCGCAGCAGAGGCTCCAGGACCATCGACAAAACCAGCAGCAGGAAAGAGGACATATGGCATCCTTTTGAAAAAAATGATTATAGGAAAGGCATTGATTTTAGAAACACAGAGATCATTAGTTGCAACCGTGAAATCACAAAAAACTTCGATTATACACCAAGTACACTTATTTATCCTTAGGCCTTTTTAGCAGAGGCTCCAGGACCCTCCACAAAACTAGCAGCATGAAAGAGGACATATGGCATCCTTTAGAAAATTAGATTACAGGAAAGGCATTGATTTTAGAAACACAGAGATCATTAGTTGCAACCGTGAAATCACAAAAAACTTCGATTATACACCAAGTACACTTATTTATCCTTAGGCCTTTTTAGCAGAGGCTCCAGGACCCTCCACAAAACCAGCAGCATGAAAGAGGACATATGGCATACTTTAGAAAATTAGATTACAGGAAAGGCATTGATTTTAGAAACACAGAGATCATTAGTTGCAACCGTGAAATCTAAAAAAACATAGATTATACACCCAGTACACTTATTTATCCTTAGGCCTTTTTAGAAGAGTGTCCCGGAGCCTCAACAGAAAGAACAGCATGAAAGAGGACATATGGCATCCTTTTGAAAAATAGATTACAGGAAAGGCATTGATTTTAGAAAGACAGAAAAAAATTGTTACAAACGAGAAATCTAAAAAAACATTGAATAGACACCCAGTACACTTCTTTATCCTTCGGCCTTTTGAGCAGAGGCTCCAGGACACTCAACAAAACCAGCAGTAGGAAAGAGGACATATGGCATCCTTTGTGAAAAAAAAGATTATAGGAAAGGCATTGATTTTAGAAACCCAGGGATAATTTGTTGCAACCGTGAATTTGAATTAAAAAAAAAATTGGATGGACACCAGGTACAATTCTTTATCCATAATGCCTTTTTATAAGAGGGTCCAGGACCCTCAAACAAAAAACCAGTAGGAAAGAGGACATATGGCATACTTTTGAACAATACAGTAAGAGTACAGGAAAGGCATTGATTTTAGAAACCCATAGATAATTTTTTGCAAATGTAAATTTGAATAAAAAAAATGATTCGATGGACACCCAGTACACCACTTTCTCCTTAGGCCTTTTTATAAGAGGGTCCTGAACCCTCAAAAAAAACACCAGCAGGAAAGAGGACATATGGCATACTTTTGAAAATTAGATTACAGGAAAGGCATTGATGTTAGAAACACAGAGATCAGTTATATGACCCGGGAAATAGAAAAAAAAACATTGATTGGACACCCAGTACACTTCTTTATCCTTAGGCCTTTTTAAAAGAGTGTCCCGGAGCCTCAACAGAAAGAACAGCATGAAAGAGGACATATGGCATCCTTTTGAAAAATAGATTACAGGAAAGGCATTGATTTTTGAAAGACAGAAAAAATAAGTTACAACTGTGAAATCTAAAAAAACATTGAATAGACACCCAGTACACTTCTTTATCCTTCGGCCTTTTTAGCAGATGCTCCAGGACACTCAACAAAACTAGCAGTAGGAAAGAGGACATATGGCATCCTTTGTGAAAAAAAGATTATAGGAAAGGCATTGATTTTAGAAACCCGGGGATAATTTGTTGCAACCGTGAATTTGAATTAAAAAAAAAGATTGGATGGACACCAGGTACAATTCTTTATCCATAATGCCTTTTTATAAGAGGGTCCAGGACCCTCAAACAAAAAACCAGCAGGAAAGAGGACATATGGCATACTTTTGAACAATAGAGTACAGGAAAGGCATAGATTTTAGAAACCCATAAAAAAAAAATTAAAATGTAAATTTGAATTAAAAAAATGATTCGATGGACAGCCAGTACACCTCTTTCTCCTTAGGCCTTTTTATAAGAGGGTCCTGGACCCTCAAAAAAAAACACAAGCAGGAAAGAGGACGTATGGCATCCTTTTGAACAATAGAGTACAGGTACAGCATTGATTTTACAAACCCAGAGATCATTTTGGTCAATTGTTAAATAGAAAAATAAAAATGAGTGGCCAACCAGTACACCTCTTTCTCCTTAGGCCTTTTTATAAGATGGTCCTGGACACTCAAAAAAAAACACCAGCAGGAAAGAGGACGTATGGCATCCTTTTGAACAATAGAGTACAGGTACGGCATTGATTTTACAAAACCAGAGATAATTTAGGTCAAATGAGAAATAGAAAATAAAAATGAGTGGACACCCAGTACACCTCTTTCACCTTAGGCCTTTTTATAAGAGTGTCCAGGACCCTCAAACAAAATACCAGCAGGAAAGAGAACATATGGCATACTTTGGAACAATAGAGTACTGGTACGGCATTGATTTGTGAAACCCACAGATAATTGTTTGTAAAAGTGAAATAGCACCAAAAACCATGCTTGGACTCCCACTCCAGGTCGTTCACCTTCAGCTTTTTTATAAGAGGGTCCAGCACCCTCAACAGAAACAACTGCAGGAAACACCACCACATATGCCATCCTTTTGCACAAGCGAGTACAGGTATGGCATCCATTTTAGAAACCCAAAGATAATTGAGAGGAACCAGGAACATTTTTATAAAAACTGGATGGGGCAACCATTACTACAGGTCGTTCTCCTTCAGCCTTTTTATATCATGGGCCACGACCCGCAACAGGCACAACAGCATGAAACAAAACATATGCCACCCTTTTGCACAATAGAGTACATGTATGTCATAGATGGAACACGGAGATAATTTAGATCAACCAAGAGACGGATAAAGATGCTTGGTCGGTCCTACTCTTTCAAATTTGTTGCATTTTGCGTTCCATTGAATGGTCCACCGGATATGAGTGGTGTGTAAAGTTGTACAATTCGTAACAGTTTAATCACTAGTGTTATGTGCCTTATTTTTTTTATTTGAGTTTTGTACCCACAGAGATGCAGCAGAGGCCAGAAAAATTAGGAATGTACAAATGACTGAAACATTGGGGTATTGTTGGAGCAACTGCTGTAGCAGCGGCCAGAAAAATCGATGTTTGTAAAACATTTATAAAGTGCCCTAAAAGCTTGTGGCTTGAACACTAGTTGTTGGCGGATAAGTCAAGCAAGTCCTCAGTCTTTATAACCAAAAAAAAAAGGCCAGCCTGTGTACCAGTTGTAGCCCAAGGCAGCTCATATCATCATCAGTATTTTTGTATTCAAATGTATCGCCCAATGTTAGTCCCTTCGGGATCCAGCCCTCATTCATTTTTATAAAAGTGAGATAGTCAAGGCTTTTTTGACCTAGGCGACTTCTCTTCTCAGTGACAAAACCTCCTGCTGCACTAAAAGTCCTTTCGGACAGGACACTTGAAGCGGGGCAGGCCAGAAGTTCCATTGCGAATTGGGATAGCTCAGGCCACAAGTCCAGCCTGCACACCCAGTAGTCAAGGGGTCCATCGCTCCTGAGAGTGTCGAGATCCGCAGTTAAAGCTAGGTAGTCTGCTACCTGTCGGTTGAGTCTTTCTCTAAGGCTGGATCCCGAAAGGCTCTGATGGTGCATGGGAGTTAAAAAGGTACGCATGTCCTCCATCAAGAAGACGTCAGGAAAGCGCCCGGTCCTTGCCGCCGTGGTCGTGGGAGGAGGAGGATTAATTTCATCTCTTCCCCTGTTACATTCCCGTGGTGCTGTGACATCACCCTTATACGTTGTATAAAGCATAGTTTTTAATTTATTATGAAAATGCTCCATCCTTTCCGACTTGCGGGAATTTGGTAACATTTCAGGCACTTTATGCTTATACCGGGGGTCGAGGAGCGTGGACACCCAGTACAGGTCGTTCTCCTTCAGCTTTTTTATACGAGGGTCCCTCAACATGCACGACAGCATGAAAGAACCCATTTGAACAAGGTTGGATGCTGAGCTAATCATGTCGCGTTCCTCCTTCTCACTGATGGTATCTTCTTCCCCCCATCCACGTACAACACCACGGGTACCAGAGAGGTGACAACAACTAGCACCCTGGGTGACTGTTGTGCTCGGTCTTCCTCATCCTCCCCAAAGCCACATTCCTCCTCTGACTCCTCTTCCTCACAATCCTCTTCCGGCGTTGCTGCAGGTCCAGCAAGCAATGCTGATTCGGCTGTTTGTGGGGGTGATGGACACCACAACTCTTCCTCTTCACACTCATCTACTGCCTGATCCAGCACTCTTCGCAGGGCACGCTCCAGGAAGAAAACAAATGGTATGATGTCGCTGATGGTGCCTTCGGTGCGACTGACAAGGTTTGTCACCTCCTCAAAAGGACGCATGAGCCTACAGGCATTGCGCATGAGCGTCCAGTAATTTGGCAAAAATATCCCCAGCTCCCCAGAGGCTGTCCTAGCACCCCGGTCATACAAATACTCATTAACAGCTTTTTCTTGTTGGAGCAGGCGGTCAAACATTAGGAGTGTTGAATTCCACCGTGTCGGGCTGTTGCAAATCAAGCGCCTCACTGGCAGGTTGTTTCGACGCTGGATATCAGACAAGTGCGCCATGGCCGTGTAGGAACGCCTGAAATGGCCACACACCTTCCTGGCCTGCTTCAGGACGTCCTGTAAGCCTGGGTACTTATGGACAAATCGTTGTACAATCAGATTACACACATGTGCCATGCACGGCACATGTGTCAACTTGCCCAATTTCAATGCCGCCACCAAATTACTTCCATTGTCAGAAACAACCTTGCCAATCTCCAGTTGGTGCGGAGTCAGCCACTGATCCACCTGTGCGTTCAGGGCGGTCAGGAGTGCTGGTGCGGTGTGACTCTCCGCTTTCAGGCAAGTCAACCCCAAGACGGCGTGACACTGCCGTACCCGGGATGTAGCATAGTACCTGGGGAGCTGGGGGGGTGCCATAGATGTGGAGCAAGACGCAGAAGTTGAAGAGGACTCAGCCGAGGAAGAGGTTATGGAAGAGGATGGAGTAGGAGGAGTAGAGGAGGTAGCAGCAGGCCTGCCTGCAAGTCGTGGCGGTGTCACCAACTCTTCTGCAGAGCCACGCATTCCATGCTTGTCAGAAGTCAGCAGGTTTACCCAATGCGCAGTGTAGGTGATATACCTGCCCTGACCATGCTTTGCAGACCAGCTATCCGTGGTCATATGGACCCTTGCCCCAACGCTGTGTGCCAGACATGCCATAACTTCCTTTCTCACAACAGAGTACAGGTTTGGGATTGCCTTTTGTGAAAAGAAATTTCTGCCAGGTACCTTCCACTGCGGTGTCCCAATAGATACAAATTTTTTGAAAGCATCAGACTCCACCAGCTTGTATGGTAAAAGCTGGCGGGCTAAGAGTTCAGACAAGCCAGCTGTCAGACGCCGGGCAAGGGGGTGACTTTGAGAAATTGGCTTCTTACGCTCAAACATGTCCTTGACAGACACCTGACTGTGGGCAGATGACCAGGAACTGCTACGTAAGAGAGACTGAGTGGAGGATGGTTGAGAGGGGGCAAGGAGGACAGCACTGGTTGACGTGGCTGAAGATGCTGGAGCAGGAGGAGGAGGGCGGCTTTCACTTTGTGTGCTGCTTCTACTCATGTGTTCTTCCCATCGGCCTTTGTGATGGGAGACCATGTGCCTTCGCAAAGCAGTTGTACCTAGGTGGCTGTTGGACTTCCCACGACTCAGTTTCTTTTGGCACAGGTTGCAAATGGCATCGCTGTTGTCAGAGGCAGACACACAAAAAAAATGCCACACTGCTGAGCTCTGCGATGACGGCATTCTGGTGATGGCAACAGCATGCGTTGATGGGCGTCGGCGGGCTGTCTGGCTGACCCCTGGTGACGATGCATGCTGTCTGACTGTGCCACTAGCTCCTTGAGACGACCTCCCCGTGCTTCCAAATCGTCTCCTCCTCCTCTCTGTCTCCCCATCTGAACTTTCCCCCTCTTCTTCTTCTCTTCTAGCAGGCACCCACGTGACATCCACCGACACATCATCATCAACCGCTTCACTTGTATCTGAAACATCAAGAAAGGAAGCAGCAGCGGGTACAACATCACCATCATCATCACACCGTACCTCCATGTCGGTAATGCTGCCTGACTGAGACTGATCACTATTATCTACATCTTCTGTCAATGATGGTTGCGCATCACTCATTTCTTCAAAATGATGTGTCAATAACTCCTGTGACAGATCAAGTGAAGCGGCTGTGGTGGTGGCGACAGGCGGCGGAGTGTCACTGGTCACTTGAGACCTGCCCAAAGCACAGCTGGACTTAGATGGTGGGTCAAGGTTAGGAGGACTAGCAGCGGAAGCTGAAGAAGATTGGGTTTCCTGTGTTAGCCATTCAACTAGGTCCTCCTCAGAAGTTTTTGCATCCCCCTGGCACCCGGCGTCTGAACAATGTGCATATTTGTAGGGTCTAAAGGAATCACAGCACCACGACCACGGAACCTGCGGGGTGGCCTGCCTCTGCCTGTCATTTTTTTTTAAATGGACACTAACAATACTATTACACCAATTGAGTGGTGGCACTGTGAAAGTGGGCACAGTATACGCTGTGAGACTGACAACAACAAAAAAGACAGATGTTTTAAAAATCACAAATTGTTAATTTTTTTAAATATTACTAGTACTGTGGCAACAAATATGATTGTTTGGCACTATTTGGCAAATGAGCCTGTCTGGCACACACGCTGGGAGAAAGGAAACTGCAATTCAATGGCACTAGGAGACTGAAGAATCACAGTCAAAACAGTTATGATTAACAAAAATTCCAATCCTGTTACAATAAATATGAGTGGTGGCACTAATTGGCTAGTTGGGACTGGCACACAGGCAGGAGGAAAATGCAATTCAAGGGCACTAGTAGACTGCAGATTGACAGACAAAACAGTGTTGATTGACAAATTTTGCAATACTGTTAAAAGAAATATGATTGCTAGCACTAATTGGATAGTTGGGCCTGGCACACAGGCTGGCAGGCAGTAGAAAAGTGCAATTCAATGGCACAAGCAAAATGAGGATTAAGATCAACCATCAAGATTTTTTTTATTTAAATTAGTAACTATACTGTGACAACAATTAGGATTGGTGTAAATAGTTGGCAAGACGGCCTGGCACAAAAGGATGGCAGGCAGGAGGGAGATGCAATTCAAGGACACTAGGAGACTGATTAATGACAGTCAAAACAGTGATGATTGACAATTTTTGCAATACTGTTAAAAGAAATATGATTGCTGACAACAATTGGCTAGGTGGGCCTGGCTCACAGCAGGCTGCAAGGCAGGAGGAAAGTGCTATTCAATGGCACCAGCAAACTGAGGTTTCAAATCACAGCAACTATTACCAAAAATTTTAATTTTTAATTATTAGAATACTGTCACAACAAATATGATTGGTGTAAATATTTTTTAAGTAGGCCTGGCACACAGGCTTGGAAGGCTGTAGAAAAGTGCAATTCAAAGGCACGAGCAAACTGAGGGTTAAGATCATCAACAATAAAGATTTTTTTTATTTTAATTAGTAACTATACTGTGACAAAAAATTAGGATTGGTGTAAATAGTTGGCAAGACGGCCTGGCACAAAAGGATGGCAGGCAGGAGGGAGATGCAATTCAAGGACACTAGGAGACTGATTACTGACAGTCTAAACAGTGATGATTGACAATTTTTGCAATACTGTTAACAGAAATATGATTGCTGACAACAATTGGCTAGGTGGGGGCCTGGCTCACAGCAGGCTGCAAGGCAGGAGGAATGTGCGTTTCAATGGCACCAGCAAACTGACAATTCAAATCACAGCAACTATTACCAAAAATTTTAATTTTTAATTATTAGAATACTGTCACAACAAATATGATTGGTGTAAATATTTTTTAAGTAGGCCTGGCACACAGGCTTGGAAGGCTGTAGAAAAGTGCAATTCAAAGGCACGAGCAAACTGAGGGTTAAGATCAACACTAAAATTTTTTTTTATTTAAATTAATAACTATACTGTCTGACTGTGACAACAATTATGATTGGTGTAAATAGTTGGCTAGACGGCCTGGCACAAAAGGCTGGCAGTGGCAGGCAGGAGGTAAATGAAATTCAATGGCCCTAGGAGACTGAATATTTGCAGTCCAAAAAATTATGGGGTTTTTTTTTATTACTGTTACAAGAATTGTGATTGGTGCCACTAATTGGCTACTTGGGCCTGGCAGACAGGCTGGCAGATATGAGTCGTGGATGGTAGGTAGGGCAGTAATTTAACACAGTATGCTGTGTAAGTGACAAAAACACAGGACTGATAGAAAATTAAGTTACATTACACTAGCAAAATATTTTAAAATTTTAGATTTTAATATTAAAATTATGTTAAGAAGTGCAATGCACATATGACTCTGAGTGGTCGCACTGGCTGGCTGCTACGTAGGGCAGCAATTATAACAACAGTATGCTGTGTAAGTCAGATAGACAGTTAGACACAGGCCTGATAGAAAATACAATTAGATTACACTAGCATAATGATTTAAAGACTTTTTTTTTGAAATTTTAAGAAAAAGGTTAAGCACATACATATAAGTCGTGGCTGATAGCCTTGGAAGGGCAGCTATTAAAAACAGTAGGCTATGTATGTCGGATACACACACGCCTGATAGAAAATACTATTAGATTACACTAGAAAAATGATTGAAATTATTTTTTGGGGGGGGGGGATTAAAAAAAGGTTAAACACATATGAGTCGTGGCTCATAGACTAGGGAGGGCAGCAAGTAAACACAGTAGGCTCTCTATGTCAGCAAAACACACAGGCCGGATAGAAAATTAGATTTGATTACACTAGCAAACAAATTTAAACTTCTTTTTTTATATATATTAAAATTAAGGTGAAAGAAAAATAGATATGAGTGCTGGGTGGCTGCCTGGCACAGACCAATTAACCAAAAGACTGAAAAAAAAAAAGAGGTATATTAATGCTGAGTGAGCCTGACAGACACAGGCATGATAGTAAATGTAATTAGATTACACTAGAAAAATATTTTTTTGTGGTTTTTTTTTTTAAATTAAAAATAATGTTATAAACGGATATTAACACTGCTGGCTGGCACAGAGCAATGAACCAGAGTATATGCTGTATGACACTGGCCTGATAGAAAATGAAAAAAAATTACACTAGAAAAATAATTATATTTTTGGGTTAGTTAAATTTAAACTAATGTTGTTAGGGAGATATCAGTGGTGGCAGTAGTCACAGCATATGCTGTGAGCCTTAAACACACAGCTGAAAGC
The DNA here is from genome assembly GCF_027579735.1 of Bombina bombina. Taxonomy (NCBI): domain Eukaryota; kingdom Metazoa; phylum Chordata; class Amphibia; order Anura; family Bombinatoridae; genus Bombina; species Bombina bombina. Next base: position 3,574,308 of record NC_069500.1, read on the forward strand.
CAGGCAAATGCTAATAAAAAAAAAAAAAAATAAAAAAACGGCACGAAATATAGCCCTAAAAAGGGCTTTTTGGGGTGCTGTGCTTGAAGCAGAGATGAGTGGAGTCCTTCTGGACTGTAAATACACTAGCCTAGCTATGTTTTTCCTATTAATGTCAGGAGCAAAAACACAACACTTCCTCTCATTAAAAAAGCAAGGTCGTTATGAGTCTAAAATGGCGGATTCCGAGTAGCTGGGAGTGTCTGTGAGGGAGTGTCTGATGTTGATTGGCTCTAATGTGTCAGGCGGCTGTGACATAAAGGGTCAAAGTTTCCACAATGATGACACATAGGGGCGGATCGAACATCGCCATGTGTTCGCCCACAAACGCGAACAACCTATGTTCGCTGTGAACCGTTCGTGGGCGAACAGTTTGGGACATCACTATTCCCGACCTCCTAGGAATGAAGAACCGGAATGAAGGTCTGGGAGAGGTACAATTGGGTGAGCGGTTAAGTCCTCTGGAACGAGCTCAAATAGCAGAGCTACTGCAGGAAAAGAGAGACACGTTCTCCAACGTGCCTGGATATACTCGACTGGCCACCCATAGGGTAGAAACCCCAGGTCACCTCCCCATGTGTCAACCTCCTTACCGCATACCAGAATCGGTGAGAGAACATATGCGGAAGGAGATTGACGAGATGCTACAGTTAGGAGTGATTGAGCACTCGGACAGCCCCTGGGCCTCGCCGGTAGTTCTAGTGCCAAAGCGGGACGGCACGACCCGCTTCTGCGTTGACTACTGGAAACTTAATGATAAATTTGTCTCTGACGCCTACCCTATGCCCCGTATAGATGAGCTCCTAGATAAATTAGCTCGAGGTCCAGTACCTCACCACGATAGATCTGTGTAATGGGTACTGGCAGATCCCACTAGCCGAGGATGCCATGCCCAAATCAGCGTTCGTCACCCCATTTGGCCTATACCAATTTAAGGTCATGCCATTCGGGATGAAGAACGCTCCGGCTACTTTCCAGCGAATGGTAGATCGGCTACTGGATGGGTCCCAAGAGTACGCATGCGCCTATTTAGACGACATAGCTATATTTAGCAGCTCCTGGGACGAGCATTTGAACCATATAGGGGCGATCCTAGATCGCATTAGGGAGGCAGGATTAACCCTTAAGCCTAGCAAATGTCATATAGGGATGGCGGAGGTCCAGTACCTAGGGCACCGAGTAGGTAGCGAGCAGCAGAAGCCCGAACAGGCCAAGGTAGAGGCCATAGCCAAGTGGCCCACTCCCCGTACCAAGACCCAAGTGCTAGCCTTTCTAGGTACCGCAGGCTATTATAGGAAGTTTGTACCTAATTATAGTACCCTAGCCAAACCCCTCACCGACCTCACCCGTAAAAACCTTCCTAAGATTGTTACCTGGAGCCCAGAGTGTGAACAAGCATTCCAAGAACTGAAAAACGCTCTCGTAAATGCCCCTATCCTTGCTGCCCCGGATCCAACTAAACACTTTCTCGTCCATACAGACGCTTCTATGTTTGGATTGGGAGCCGTGCTGAGCCAAGTTGGGGATGATGGCAGCGTGCATCCTGGGGCCTACCTAAGCAGGTAACTGTTACCCCGAGAAGTTAGCTACGCCGCCATCGAAAAAGAATGCCTGGCTGTGGTGTGGGCCCTCAAAAAACTTCAGCCATATCTATATGGACAACAATTTTCCCTGCTCACAGATCACAACCTGTTGGTGTGGCTGAACAGGGTATCCAGAGACAATGCCCGGCTGTTGCGCTGGAGTTTGGCGCTGCAGCCGTTTGACTTAACAATCCATTACCGCCCTGGGAAGCAAACCGTTAACGCCGACGGGTTGTCCAGACAAACTGAACTTAAACCTTGATCTGTGAACACTCCTCCGGACCTCCCCAAGCCAATCCGTTGGGATCAGACTGGGTATGCTGGCTTGGTTCTGGGGGAGCATTGTGGCAAACCTCGCCACTTATGAACTATGCAGGAATTGTTATTTAGGCTAATGGTTAAAATGTATGTTAAACTGTATGTTACTGTTTAAACTCCCTGCTGTTTCAGTTGGGAAACCCCTTGTAGGGGAGACTGTTTTTAAAAAGTGTTTTTTTTTTTTTCTGTTGAAGAAATAGTTGTTGTTGTTGACTCCCAAGCTATGTGTCGTCTAGTTCTTGGTGGAAAGGGGTTATTATTAAAATTACCAAGAGTAGTTACTTGCTTGTCTCTGCTTACCCAAAAGATATTACAGATCCTACTACCTCTCTGCTACAATTACCAAGAGTAGTTATTGCTTGTCTCTGCTTACCAAAAAGATATTACAGATCCTACTGCCTCTCTGCTACAATTATCAAGAGTAGTTACTTGCTTGTCTCTTCCTACCCAAAATATATTACAGATCCTACTGCCTCTCTGCTACAATTGGTGGCAAGCGACGGGATTCAAACCGCACAGCAAGTTATAGGACATGTGATGTATATGAACAGACGGTGAATGGGGTCAGATTATACCAGACTAAAGAGAACTGCATTGAAGGAATTACTGGAGGCGAGAGGAATTATTGGCAGCAATAAAACCAAAGCAAGGCTGATTGCAGAGCTCAAGGAGGGAGACCGGGTAGCATGTACGGCCATTCCCATGGCGAACAACGAAACTGAATTTCAAAAAGAGATGCATCAGTAGACGTACAGGAGTACTTGATGGTGAGTCGACAAACCACCCCGAGACCCGGAGAGGGGCTACCAGTACACTCCAGTGCTGGTACAGGGAAAGCTAAGATTCCCTACCACGCATTCAAGGATCATACCGACACTGAGGATATTGATGGGTACCTACAGGACTTTGATCGATTATGCCAACTGCGTAATATTAGTACCGCTGACCAAGTTCCCCTACTGGCTAGCAAGTTATCCGGTCGGGCCGCTGAAGCCTAACGCACCATACCAGATGAGGACAGCAGGGACTACCAGAAGGTAAAACAGGCCATCCTGAATAGGTATGCTATTACCCCGGAGGCATACCGACAGCGGTTCCGAGACCTGAAGAAGCTGGAGAAAGATACCCACACTGAGTGGGTGCATCGGCTAACCAGGGCCGCTAAAGGCTGGTCACAGGCAGCCCAAGTCACCCAGTTGGAAGACCTTTTACAACTCCTGTTGATGGAGCAATTCTTCCAAGGGGTGTCCACAGAATTGCAAAACTGGCTGAGAGATCGAAAACCGTGCACGGTACATACCGCAGCGACCTTGGCCGACGAATACCAAGACGCTCGGAGAGCTCAACGAACACAGCAATGCTCCAGTATTGGGGTCACCCCAACCCCCACTGCAGCTCCCACACCTCTGCTACCCCATCCTGCAGGGGGAATCTACCCACCCCCTCCCCGATACCAGACTCGATCAGCTATCCGTTGCCATCTTTGTAACCAACAAGGGCACATTCAGAGAGACTGTCCCAGGAACAAGAACCGATCCACCTGGAACAACCAGAACAACTTGTCAAACAACCGGGCAGCTGTACACTGCTACCAGAACGAGCCCCAACTACAGACCTGAGGCTGAGGCCCAGAGAGACTATAACCAAAGTGGGGGACATAATCAGCTGAATAATTACTCACAAAGAGAATACTCACAAAATAATTGGTTTCCGCGCAAGGGTAGATACAATAGATGGCAAAGATATTCTCAGGGTAATGCTGAACAAGCTGAATCCCAGGGGCAACCATGCCAGAATAGAAATAGCAGCCCTGATTCTGAGGGAACCCAATTGTCCAGGAATCATTATTATGGGGCATCAAGAGATAGGCCCAGGGGTAGAGGTAACTTGTACAATCAGGTAGATATGCTTTTTACCCAGTTAAATCGGTTGATTGAACAATTCGCTAATATGAGTCAACCTTCTACGGCTCAGCAACCAAACAACTTTTTTTAGGGGTACAGTCAGTGGTCAGCAGTGGACCACAGGCACAGTCATAAATACTGCAGTATCACCTGAAAGGGAGGGGATAGATACACAAAATGTAATAATAAATATCAATGATACTAATCATGTTCTCTCCCCACAGACCGGAAACGGACAATTTAGCTGTAATGACGAGCAACCTCGGCCTGAAAGCATTAACCAATCTTTCCCTTTGCAGTGTTCTCTTAACCTTATTTCCACAGATGCAGTACACAAGAATCCAGCCGACCCTGTCATGGAGGGGTAGGTATGAAGTTCCCTCTGCATCAGAAAACATGGCGGATTCAGGTAACACGTGGCGAAGCCCACAGATGTACAATAATGCGAATTTTATTTGTGAAATGGTAGAGACTGCAGGGAGATATTATGTATTAGCAAGATTCAGTCTCCAACCCTATCATAGGATTAATTGATACTGGGTCGCAGGCAACTATTTTATCCCACAGGTACTACACACAGCTAAATGAGCTAACACCCCACAAACCTAAAATACAAGAATTTGATGGTTCTCTAATAGGTGTTGGGGGTGACTCTCTAAAAGTTTACGGTACTGCCTGGTTAAAATTTAAATTGGGGAATAGGGTCATAAGACACCCTGTCATTATAGTGGATCTGCCAACTGATCGTTTAATTATTGGTAGTGATCTCCTGAAGTGATTAAGCACCATAATTGATTGCATAAATAATGTAATTTGGTCACAAGTTAAAAGGCCTATCAATTATTAGAAATCTGGTATATCTCGCCCCCGACATAACTGTCACGTGGTGGAAGAGAAACCAAATGCTGTGGAGATTCATTTCATGAATAAGTCTGTACCTGAAATCACTATTTTACAAATAGATGATCAGACTCCTTTAAGTGGCTCTGATGGTAATACTGTCAGTATATTTATGAAAATCTTAGTAGTGCTATCCAAATAATATATAAGTTTATGGCAGGGTTATAAACACAATCTTAAAATAATTTTCCTTAAAAATTGAAACCCTAATCAACCATGCATCTACTAGACCATACAATTAATATAAATACCTGAACTCTTTTATTTAGTTAATATCCATGAACATTTTTTGAAATATATTTGCAATATTAGAATATGACACAAAATTTATATGCGTTAAACCCAACTCTTAAAATATGCTATCCTTCTTACAAAACCCAGAAAAATATACCTTCACAATTCAGCCTTATTTATTTAACACAATGGGACTAAAAACCTTTAACATCCAAGCAATACAATTCTAAACTATGCTCTTTCAACAATAGGATAATATATATATATTCTGCTATTTAACTGCAATTTATCCTAATACAGAATTAACTTACAATATCAGAACTTGCACAGATGATTTACCTAGCAAATCAGATACAGATTTAAAAGTATAATCTGCTCTTTAAATCTATTAACTGTAAAGGCTATGCATATGACTTATCTTTAAACTGCAGTGACTTTAAAATATCACATGTAATTAGCAGCCCTTTTCTTATACTCTATATATACGTTACCAAAATAGATAGTTCAGTTACCAAGGATTCCTTGTTTCATCTCAGAAAATATATAAGTAAATTTTTGCAATCACTGAGAAGAAGGTAGATCAGCTTGTTTAGAATGAGTGTATTTTGGACGCCCAGCAATGTATCATTCAAGTCAGCAAAATCTGTCCCTTTCTCCTTCATGCGTTCACTTAAATAACTTTTTCATTCATTGATGAAACCATGGGAGTGGCCCTACGAGATCTGACCATCCCATTGGTTAGGTGGGATGTCTATTTGGATTGGCCCTTGGTCACCATGGAAACGCATCCTTTAAGCAGTTATCTCAACTGCTATACCGGTATCGGCCCTTCGGTGGCAGCACAAAACAAATTCATCCTTAACACTTCTAAACATTTTTAGACAGTGAAATATTTCTTTAAACTATGTAATAACTGCCGTAATTTCTTGCATGAACCCCTCAGAATATCAATCATAGATGAGGCAAATCTATATCACCTCTCTGGTCATTTTGATATCAAATATGTTATATTATTAACATTTTATTATATTAAGGCAATTTAATACTGCTAATTATTAGCTTAAAATGCATTTATATATCCTGTTATATATGTTTTCATGTGATATAATATGTTCTATGTCTCCGACAATTTCTGCATATATGAATTGATGCCTGCAATAGAAATGGAAACAATTATCAGAAATGGTTTAAGCATTCATATGTCTATGGTCCAAGTATTATTAATCATTTACTTTTAGGTCCACAAATATTTATTTATATTCTTAAAAACACAGAGGCTAAGTAAGATCTTTTATGTTTTCAAAACATATATATATATATATATATATATATATATATATATATATATATATATATATATATATATATATATATATATATATACACTTCAAATAAGGGATTACCAAAATGGTCATTCAATCTATACTAATTCTGAATTTATTTCCTATATAAATATCCCCTGCAGCAATCATCCACCTAATACAATGTGCTTAATTTTAATATATATATATCATGAATCATTCCAAACATACATGGAAAACTGGCATTGTTCCCCTTGCAAAATGCATCCAACTCTATCTGTGTCACCTTCCCCCTAGCTGTGTATTTGCAACACATCTTACTTTGAAATCACAAAACTTAGGTGACAAATTCCAGAGGGGTCCTTGAACACATTCTTTTCTCTCACCAAATGTTTTGGGAGTTATAAAACTCTGCATATATAGTCAAATGAGTAGGAAAAAAAATGTTTGTGTGTTTTACACCATAGGAGGTGGTACTTCAAAAGCTATGCTGATTTTCAATCCTGATAAACGTGTATTCATCCAGCTAACCCATCTGGTAAGGGGGTTGGGACCCCCTGTGGTGTTAAACAAACTCATGTTCAATTAATCCTGAGGTCTCATCTAACATATACAGTGTATAAAATATACATATATATGTATACATATGTAATATTCATCATAATATTCATATACTCTGACATTACTTTTAAAATTTCGCCTGGAAAGATAGCGAATATTTCCTTAGATGGCGATGTATTAACCATATCACTCCACAAGGGGGATCATAAAATCCCTAAGGGGGGGGCACGCTTAATACCTCGCAGGAATTGAGAGAGTTAAAGAGGATCTATTTATCCCTATACAAGTGCATGACCTGGGTAAAACCAAGTATGCCAAATTGAACTTAAAACCGGAAACTAGCTATATAAGCGAAGGTTTATTAGCGCAGATAGCTGAACCTAAAGTGATTAAATATCTTTTCTTACATTAGAGTTTATTTAAACCTCACGAAGACAGAGTGAGACTGCCCTTTGATACAGCCACCTCGGCGAAACACGTCAGTGGCATTCCCCTCTCTTCCCTTCTTGTTGTTTTTAAATGTTTGGTCTACTACCGAACCAATAATGACTACCTAATATTTAAAGATATACTGACCGCTTCGGCGGCCCTAACTTGTTTTGATAACGCTGCTCATTAGAATAGGTCTGACTAACAGTACTAAGTATTACTCTCGAACAACTGATATAGGTATAGATATAGGTAATCTAGAACTATAAAATTCTTTATACAATCTGTTATACTTTTCTAACTATTTATAACGGTAATAATAAGGTATAGCAGTTAGGCTTTTCCTAACTATGATACGGGTACTTTATATCTCCTCGCTCAAACGCCTGGTTATGTTTATCAACTTTTTATAACGGTAAAGGTATAACAGTCAGGCTTTTCCTGACCAAGATATGGGTGTTTTATAATCGAAACTCTGCCACCGTGTCACACATACCAGTTATGTTCAACGGTAATAATATGGTATAGCAGTTAGGCTTTTCCTAACCCAATACTGATGGTATCAGGTATCAAACCCAATCAGATTTATAGTTTTATTACTTCTCACGGTACTAATAAGGTAACTAGTCAGGCTTTTCCTGACTTTAACACTGGCACGATCCTATATCTAGCTTATAATCAGTTGCCATTTACGGTAATAACAAGGTAAAAAGTCAGTTTTTTCTGATTTAGGGATTGGCATAATCTACGATTCAGCCATACATGACGACTATTAATTGGCACAATTCACTGTTCTTCTAGACTTTTACATAACAGGATTACTAAGTACCACTAGGAGACAAGGATATCCAAAGTCAGTATAACTAGCTTTAGATAAGATTTAAAACAAGGCTAACACATACTTTTATTTGATATCCTCATTACTGTTATAACGTCACACATATACAGATAGTCTGTTGGGGCAAGAATTTGGGTATTTCACTGTCACAAACAAACAGATAGTCTGGTGTGATAGAATTTGTAGCCTAACCAACTCAAATTGATTGTACCTTGGAGAATCTTAGTTCCACCACTTTATATACCATGTATTGGTACCATTATTAAATAGAACTGTATCACGCAACTTAGTGGACTTAGATACTAAGTATTCACCTCAGGCTAATCTATGAGTGCTCATATCTGTACTAGTAGCTAGTTATTTAAATACAAGACTCAATCCAAATCCTAACAAGGTTTTTTGTCTCCAAAGAGCCAGTACAAACACTTTCTGGCTCTATGGTAGTAGACCAATATTTGATTTTAAAATGTGTGTTAAACCCCTGTTTTTAAATGATCTAGTAAAAGTTATATTTTAGTTTATTTCCTCAATCACTTTCAAACGTTCATGAGTGCTATATTTGTACCCTGTCGTCAGTTCTTTACTGATTCTCTATATAAATATCTTTCTCCCCAAGACCACTGGGTCAACGGCCTGGATGACAGGTTTGAAAGCTATAACATCACAGCTAAGTGCTTATTATCTGTCTCTATAGGTAATAAGTCAGTGAAGCACCTGGTTTTAGTTTTAAATACTCCCCATAATCAAATATACATTGGCAATGATATCTTACATAGATATGCCATACAAATAGATTTGATTAACTCTTGCCTCTGGAGCAGGTTAAAGGGGGACCCTGAAGTATTTCAGGATGAAAATGCCGCCCTGAAATCAAACCAACAATTGCCATATGCTGTGAATATGCAGGTGTCTAACGATGTTATAATTCCTGCCAGTGCTGATAAGTTTCTTTTACCCTTACAGGTAAAGAGAGGTCAGAAATTAAAAACTTCTGAAACACTAATTTGCCTCTCCCATAGAATACAGAATCTGCGTGTTACTATGGCCCACATTCCTTTGGTGAATATTGGAACTATTCCAATACATGTTATTGTGCATAACATGACCCCACAGGATATAGCATTATCCAAGGGAACTACTATAGGATATGCGCTGGAATCAAGTTATTACACTTTTGGATTCCAGAATAATGTAATTGGGCTAATACCTGAAGGATACTTAACTGAAGAACAGTTAATAGAACAATCCTTTGCATCTATGCCAGAGGGTCTATTTAATATTCAGTCTATTTATCCCTTCAGCTCAGAGGAAGGCATCTGTAAAATTGAAGAAGCCTCTCTAGTGTTTGATCAGCCAATCAAACAGCAAGATTACCCCAATACCCAGAGTCATTGGGGCAATGTAAATTATAATCAAGGGGATCTCACCTCTAGGTTGGAAGAAGCCTATGAAATAGGACAGCCTGAAATCTTTCCAGGATTTCAGCAAATAGTTGAAGAACAAATATCTTTAGCTAATGGCTGTTCCAGCGATGATGAACGCCAACAGCTGCGAGAACTCCTGATGGAGTACAAGGATATTTTTGCTAGGGATTCTTATGACTGTGGTACTACAGACTTGCATATTGCAAGGATACAAACAGATCCCAATGCACCACCTGTATTTGTTAAACAATACAGACTCCCTTTAGCATCATATGATTCTCTTGCAGAAATCATAAGGAACTTGGAAGAAAGAGGTATTATCAGACAGGTGCACAGCTCATATAATAATCCTATTCTAGGTGTTCTTAAGCCCAATGGACAATGACGTTTGTGTGCTGATTTAAGACAGCTAAACAAACAAGTGTACATGTCTGGCTGGCCTGTACCATACATTGACCAGTGCTTAGCACAGATGCATGGATCCAAAATTTCACTGCCATTGATTGTGCGCAGGGATATTGGACCATAAAGGTACATGAGGAGGACCAGTATAAGCTGGCATTCTCATTCCAAAAGGTCCAATATGCATTTCAGATACTCCCTTTTGGATACATACATTCTGGACATGAATTTGCTGTATTCATGCATAAGGCTATGCCTGATGCACTGGAAAGGGGGACCTTATCTTATGTTGATGATGTTTTGATCAAAAGCACAGACTTTGAAAAACACATCACAGAGCTTAAACACGTCCTCAGCCAACTTAAAAGGGCAGGTGTCAAATTATCCCTACAAAAAGCTCAATGGTGCCGCACTTGTGTAAACTTCTTGGGACATGAAGTTACTTCTGAAGGACTAAATCCTCAGAAGAAAAAGGTGGAAGCTATAGTAAATTCTAAAAACCCAACTAACTTAAAGGAATTGAGATCATTCTTGGGTATGACAAATTATTCTCACAAATTCATTGATAATTATGCAGAATTAGCTAAACCACTACTACTTCTTCTAAAGAAGGATGTGAAATGGCACTGGAGTGAGTCTCAAGAGACAGCCATAAAAGGTGCTGAAAAGAAAACTCACTCAAGCACCTTGCTTAGCGTACCCTGAAGGTGGTAAACCTTTCTTCTTAGAGACAGGTTACACGGATGTAAGCATGAGTGCTGTTTTATACCAGAAGCATGATAATTTAAGCAAAGCCATTGCTTATGCGAGCAAATCTCTATCCCCAGTAGAAATAAAATTTAGCGATTACGAAAAAGCCCTATCTACTGTATGGGCTCTACAAAATTTCCGCAGCTATGTACAGGGCGAGAAAATTATTGTAGAAACGTCCCACCAGCCTTTGCTATTTTTGCAAAGTGAGAGAATAAGATATGGGAATCTGTCTAATAGCCGCATAACAGCAGGGACTCTTTCCTTGCAAGGCTGACCTTTAGAAATTCGCTACAAGCAGAATAAAAAGAATCCAGTCGCACAGGGGCTTGCTGAGCTCCACGACTGTGCTGCTAGAGATCCTGGGGAAGAATTATCAGAAGATGATTTCCTGGAGGAACAATTGCTTTCCCCATATAAAATGTACAATGAGGACAATTGTCAAACATTACCTTGGGTGTATGTTGATGGTTGTTCTTACGATGCCACTATTGATAATGAGCGCAGACTAGTCGCTGGCATTGGTATAACTGGGACAAATGGATTCTCAAATATATCTGTAGGTTTCAACATTGGACCAAGATCCAGTCAAGTTGCAGAACTAACTGCTATTCTAAAAACCATTTAAATGGCTATTGAACATGGTATTCATGAATTTGTGATCATAACTGACTCAAATTATGTGCGTGACAGTTTTGTTGAATACCTGCCCACTTGGAAAAGAAATGGCATGCAGAAAAGCAATAACAAACCAGTCAAGCATGGCAAGTTGTTCTGCGAGATTGATAATCTGGTGGTATCCAATGATTTGACCATACACTGGAAGAAGACCAAGGGTCATTCCAGGGTTCTAGGCCCAGATAAGGAAGGCAATTATCTTGTGGATTCATTAGCCAAACAAGGAGCCATAACTGGAGAACTCCTTAACATTGAACACTTAATGGGTGCAATTCAGGTAGAAGCCATTACCAGAAACCAGGCAAAACAACAGAGTGAGTCTAACCTGGTGAAATGGAGTCAGGATTCTCCTAGCGAGGACCTGATCTCTAGTCAAAAAGAAGACCCATTGTAGGCATCTTCTATAAACACATAGAAGATCCTGAAAGCAACCCCATCTCAGAAGATGATTGCATTGGCAAAGAAGATCTTAGAATCTTAATGAAATCCCGATCACAATTCAAGTTACAGGATGGTTTGTTAATTAGAACCTCCAAAACTGGCATTCAGCAATGGGTAGTACCCACCAAGTTCAGAGGTCTAATGCTTCAACGTGCCCATGATGCTCCCACATCTGGTCATCGTGGTGCCAAACTCACATATGAAATATTGCGTGATTACGCTTTTTGGCCACACATGTTGAAAGATGTTCAAACTTACTGTCAAGGGTGTCTAATCTGTCCACAGTTCCAACCCACTGCGCCAACGCATAGAGAGCCATTGCAGAAAAGGGGGATGGTAATGCCATGGTCAGATATACAAATTGATTTTATTGGTCCAGTATCAAGGTCATCAAGAGGTAACAAGTACATGTTAACAGTGACATGCCTGTTCACTAAATGGGTAGAGTGCATCAGTGCACCTAACAATAGTGCTGAAACATGCGCAGCATTGCTCATCAACCACGTGTTTTCCAGATATGGTTTACCCCAAAGAATCAAATCACATCGGGGAACCCATTTCACTAGCGAAGTGATGACAAAAAATGTGGAAAATACTAGGGGTAAAAAGAAAGCTTCATATTGCTTATAGAGCTGCCTCAAGTGGTGGTGTAGAGCGTTACAACCAGTCCATTGTTAAAATCCTCAAAAAGTTTTTGAGTGAAACGGGTAAAGACTGGGATATAAAACTACCTCTTGTCTTAATGGCATTAAGAGCAACTCCAAGTAATGTTACCAAGATGTCACCTTTTGAAATGATGACTGGTAGGAGAATGGTTCTACTTCAGCATCTGCTGTACCGTAAATCAAACCTAAACTTGATAAACGCTGCCAATATACATCAATATGTGGAGAACCTAAGAAAGCACCTGCAATATGCCTTTTCATTTATCTTTATAACTTTGGAAGAGATCAGGTTAGGGAGAAGAAATTTCTTCCCTCATGGAAAGGTCCTTTTGTCATTAATGACAAAATATCGCCAGTGGCCTATAAAATAAGGATCCCCAAAAATGATAGTTTCATAGATAAATGGGTCCATATCAATCAGCTGCGAGCATGTCATCCTAGATCCCAACTACAAGTCATAGAAGGAGAATGAAGTGTCATATCCCCAAATGAAATAAAGACGTACTGTAGCTTAAAGATGCCTAGCTGATAAACATGAAGGCTCAAAAATGACAGACTTTCTACATAGAAGGCGGTCTATGATGTGTACGGTCAACACACTCACCAAGTACCACTGACTTTAAGCCAATTCAAATACATGTGTCCTACATCTATGTGAAGTTGGAAGGGGGATTTATGTCAGGGTACAGGCAAATTACATATATATATATATATATATATATATATGTACTAATATATATATATATATATATATATATATGTATATATATATGAAATTAAATAATACAAGAGAATGTGTTTCTATATGAAGCCATATTTTTATTAGATATTATTAAAATAGGATTGAAATTCTGATGTCAAAAAACCCACGTGGTTTGAATACACATCTCAAGACTCAATTGCAGACAGGATATCTCCAGAAAATTTAACACTAAAACATTTGCTCTTTAATTGGAAGTGCAAGAATTCAGAGCACTCTTTACCCCATACAGTGAATGAAGACAAAGTGCCTGGAATATCCTTTTGAGGCCTAATGAGATGGAGATTAGAATTCTGGAATCTCAAAGGTACATACCCATATATGGGCTTTATGCTGCTAGAGGATTTCTGCCTGGGAAAGGGGTCTGAGAACACAGGCATATTAAGGAAATTATGGCTTTTGACAGCTACCTGTTAAGTGACCCCTGTGAACTAAAGACACATGTTAAAATGTAACTTTGAAATACAGCAAATAAACATTTTTGAATGTATGCCTCAGACTGTATTAAATATAGAAATTTGGGAGATTGTCTAATTTTCTAATATTACATGAGTATTTGCTAAGCTTGGTAGGTGACTATTTTATTCGGTCTAAAATGTTTAACTGTGTCAGAATAATAACCTCTGTATTGTTTTTATTTTTCAGACATATAATTTTGGATCTGCATAGACAGGATTCATACATCCAGGATTTATTAGAAACGTGAAATGTGGTATATTCATGTTGGAATACAATGAAGTACTGAATATAAAATAGGCTGTTATTTGTATATAAATGCCAGGATACTGATAAAATTGGATTTTAAGCTAATAATTAGCAGTATAATTCTTTTAATGTATAGTAATATTAAAAAGAATTTGATGTTTCATATTAACCCCTTAATGACCACAATGTACCCTGTATGTCACTGGTCGTTAAAGGTTTTTTCAGGACATAATAGCACAAGTCTAGGAAGAACAGGCTATTAATGCACTCCCTCCAGCAGGCTTTGTGGAATTGAGCAGTCTCAACGCTGGTCGCAAGACCGCGCTATAAAACAATCAAGTCCCAAAAAAAGGCCAGTGACATACAGGGTACGTCGCTGGTCCTTAAGGGGTTAAAATAATCAGGAAAATGATGTGATACCTACCCCATCTACAATTAATATTGTAATTTATTAATGAAATAAATTACAATATGTTTAATAGGGAGAATTTAATTAACAGTGTACTTATTTTAATATAATATAATATAATGGTGTTTGGTATAGAAATAATCAGAAAATTGACATGAGGTTATCCTGCCTGGAATTCGGATTGTAAGTTATTAATGCAAGAAATTATGGCATTTATTACACATTTTAAAGAAATATTTTCTTTCACTGTCTAGAAATTGTTAAATGTATTGCTGTGTTGTGTGTCTGCTGCCCCCGAATGGCCAGAATCCAGTACGACAGTCAAGGGATTTAACTGTTAAAAGATGCGTTTCCATGGTGACCATGCTCGGCTCCGTAAGAGCCAATCCGATTAGATATTCCAGATACCCAATCAGAAGGGACAAGCATGAAGGGCCACCCATATTCTCACCTATGATGGAAACTCATATAAGCTAATGCAAGATAGGAAAAGAGACAGATTTTGCTGAGCTAACTTGTAACTGGTGTGTTGGGGGTGAAAAGTACCATTACTCTGGCAGAGCTAGTCTACCTTTCTTTCATGTAATTGGCAAGAGTACATGAGCTAGTGACATATGGGATATACAATCCTAACAAGAGGGGCAAAGTTTCCCAAACCTCAAAATGCCTATAAATACACCCCTCACCACACCCACAATTCAGTTTTACAAACTTTGCCTCCTATGGAGGTGGTGAAGTAAGTTTGTGCTAAGATTTTTAAGTTGATATGCGCTTCTCAGCATTGTTGAAGCCCGATTCCTCTCAGAGTACAGCAAATGTCAGAGGGACGTGACGGGAGTATCACTGATTTGAATACGATGATTTCCCTAACGGGGGTCTATTTCATAGGTTCTCTGTTATCGGTCATAGAGATTCATCTCCTACCTCCCTTTTCAGATCGACAATATACTCTCTATTTACCATTTCCTCTATTAATAACTGTTTTAGTACTGGTTTGGCTATCTGCTATATGTGGATGGGTGTCTTTTGGTAAGTATGTTTTTTATTACTTAAGACACCTCAGCTATGGTTTGGCACTTTATGCATTTATATAAAGTTCTAAATATATGTATTGTACTTATATTTGCCATGAGTCAGGTTCATGTATTTCCTTCAGCAGACTGTCAGTTTAATATTTGGGGAATTTGAACATTTTTAAGAAATTTTTTTCTTACCTGGGGTTTAGTCTGTTTTTCAATTGACTACTTCTTGCTATTGCGGGTATAAGGCCCGCGGGTGCGTCAAATGCTAAACTTTATTGCGTGATTCTTGGCACGAAAATATTTTTGGCGTGAAAAAATACGTATATGACGCAACTTCGTCATTTCCGGCGTCATACGTGAAGCCGAGACCTTTCACACGGCGGCATCATTAGTGACGCGAGTGTGTCTTTTGCGGTTTTTTTTGGCGCCAAAAAAGTTTGTTACGCTGTGCGTCATACTTGGAGCCAAATTTTTTTCATTATTTCAATACCCCATTGATGTTTGCCTCTTGCTTTTTTCACAATCAGAGGCCTATGCTTTTGCATTTTTTCCCATTCCTGAAACTGTCATATAAGGAAATAGATAATTTTGCTTTATATGTTGTTTTTTCTCTTTCATTGAGCAAGATGTCCCAAACTAATCCTGTCTCAGAAGTTTCTGCTGAAACATTGCTGCCTGACATGGGTTCTACCAAAGCTAAGTGCATTTGTTGTAAAAGTGTAGAAATTATTTCACGAAATGTCATTTGTAATAGTTGTCATGATAAACCTTTACATGCAGATAGTGTTTCCATCAGTAATAGTACATTGTCAGTTGCAGTTCCTTCAACTTCTAATGTGCATGATATACCTGTAAATTTTAAAGAATTTGTTTCTGATTCTATTCTGAAGGCTTTGTCTGCATTTCCACCTTCTAATAAACGTAAAAGGTCTTTTAAAACTTCTCATTTAGCTGATGAAATTTCAAATGACCAACAACATAATAATTTATCCTCTTCTGATGAGGATCTATCTGATTCAGAAGATCCTTCCTCAGACATTGATACTGACAAATCTACTTATTTATTTAAAATAGAGTATATGTGTTCTTTATTAAAAGAAGTGTTAATTACTTTGGATATTGAGGTAACCAGTCCTATTGACGTTCAGTCTAATAAAAGTTTAAATGCTGTTTTTAAACCTCCTGTGGTTTCCCCAGGGGTTTTTCCTATTCCTGAGGCTATTTCTGATATGATTTCTAGGGAATGGAATAAGCCAGGTACTTCTTTTATTCCTTCTTCAAGGTTTAAAAAATTGTATCCTTTACCAGCAAAATCTATAGAGTTTTGGGAAAAAATCCCCAAAGTTGATGGGGCTATTTCTACTCTTGCTAAACGTACCACTATTCCTATGGAAGATAGTACTTCCTTTAAGGATCCTTTAGATAGGAAGCTTGAATCTTATCTAAGGAAGGCCTATTTATATTCAGGTCATCTTCTCAGACCTGCTATTTCTTTGGCTGATGTTGCGGCTGCCTCAACTTTTTGGTTGGAGAATTTAGCACAATGAGAATTGGATCCTGACATATCTAGCATTCCCGCTTACTGCAACATGCTAATCATTTTATTTATGATGCCATTTTTGATATTATCAAAATTGATGTTAGATCCATGTCTTTAGCTGTATTAGCTAGAAGAGCTTTGTGGCTTAAATCTTGGAATGCTGATATGACATCTAAATCTAGATTACTATCTCTTTCTTTCCAAGGTAATAATTTATTTGGTCCTCAGTTGGATTCTATTATTTCAACTATCACTGGAAGAAAGGGAGTTTTTCTGCCTCAGGATATAAAACCTAAGGGTAAATCTAAGGCTTCTAACCGTTTTCGTTCCTTTTGTCAGAATAAGGAAAAAAAATTAAATCCTCCTCCCAAGGAATCTGCTTCCAATTGGAAGCCTTCCTCAAATTGGAATAAATCCAAGCCATTTAGGAAACCAAAGTCAGCCCCTAAATCCTCATGAAGGTGCGGCCCTTATTCCAGCTCAGCTGGTAGGGGGCAGATTAAGGTTTTTCAAGGATTTTTGGATAAAATCTGTCCAAAATCATTGGATTCAGAGCATTGTCTCTCAAGGGTATCGAATAGGATTCAAAGTAAGACCTCCTGTGAGAAGATTTTTTCTCTCCCGCATCCCTGTAAATCCAGTAAAAGCTCAGGCTTTTCTGAAGTGTGTTTCAGACCTGGAGTCTTCAGGAGTAATCATGCCAGTTCCTCCTCAGGAACAAGGTTTGGGGTTTTATTCAAACCTATTCATTGTACCAAAGAAAGAAAATTTATTCAGACCAGTTCTGGATTTGAAAATTTTGAATCGTTATGTAAGAGTACCAACTTTCAAGATGGTGACTATAAGGACTATTCTGCCTTTTGTTCAGCAAGGACATTATATGTCCACAATAGACTTGCAGGATGCATACCTTCATATTCCGATTCATCCAGAACACTATCAGTTTCTGAGATTCTCTTTTCTAGACAAGCATTACCAATTTGTTGCTCTTCCATTTGGCCTAGCAACAGCTCCAAGAATCTTTTCAAAGGTTCTGGGTGCCCTACTATCTGTAATCAGAGAACAGGGTATTGCGGTGTTTCCTTATTTGGACGATATCTTGGTACTAGCTCAGTCTTTACATATTGCAGAATCTCACACGAATAAACTAGTGTTGTTTCTTCGGAAACATGGTTGGAGGATCAATTTACCAAAAAGTTTCTTGATTCCTCAGACAAGGGTCACCTTTTTAGGTTTCCAGATAGATTCAGTGTCCATGACTCTGTCTCTAACAGACAAGAGACGTTTAAAATTGGTCGCAGCATGCCGGCACCTTCAGTCTCAGTCATTCCCTTCAGTGTCTATGTTCATGGAAGTTTTAGGTCTCATGACTGCAGCATCGGACGCGATCTCCTTTTCTCGTTTTCACATGAGACCTCTACAGCTTTGCATGCTGAATCAATGGTGCAGGGATTATACAAAGGTATCACAATTAATATCCTTGAATCCCAATGTACGACTCTCTCTGACATGGTGGATAGATCACCATCGTTTGGTTCAAGGGGCTTCTTTTGTTCGGCAAACCTGGACTGTGATCTCAACAGATGCGAGTCTTTCAGGTTGGGGAGCTGTTTGGGGATCTCTGACGGAAGGGGTTTGGAAATCTCAAGAGGCGAGATTACCAATAAATATTTTAGAACTCCGTGCAATTCTCAGGGCTCTTCAGTTTTGGCCTCTGCTAAAGAGAGAACCGTTCATTTTGTTTTCAGACAGACAATTTCACAACTGTGGCTTATGTCAATCATCAGGGTGGGACTCACAGTCCCCAAGCTATGAAAGAAGTAGCTCGGATACTTGTTTGGGCGGAATCCAGCTCCTGTCTAATCTCTGCGGTTCATATCCCAGGTGTAGACAATTGGGAGGCGGATTATCTCAGCCGCCAGACTTTACATCCAGGGGAGTGGTCTCTCCATCCAGATGTGTTTTCTCAGATTGTTCAGATGTGGGGTCTTCCAGAGATAGATCTCATGGCCTCTCATCTAAACAAGAAACTTCCCAGATACCTGTCCAGGTCCAGGGATGTTCAGGCGGAAGCAGTGGATGCGCTGACACTTCCTTGGTGTTATCATCCTGCTTACATCTTCCCGCCTCTAGTTCTCCTTCCAAGAGTGATCACCAAAATCATCATGGAACAGTCTTTTGTGTTGCTGGTGGCTCCAGCATGGCCACACAGGTTTTGGTATGCGGATCTGGTTCGGATGTCCAGTTGCCCGCCTTGGCCACTTCCATAATGGCCGGACCTACTATCTCAAGGTCCGTTTTTCCATCAGGATCTCAAATCATTAAATTTGAAGGTGTGGAAATTGAACGCTTAGTTCTAAGTCATAGAGGTTTCTCTGACTCAGTGATTAATACTATGTTACAAGCTTGTAAATCTGTCTCTAGAAAGATTTATTATAGAGTTTGGAAGACTTACATTTCATGGTGTTCTTCTCATAAATTCTCCTGGCATTCTTTTAGAATTCCTAGAATTTTACAGTTCCTTCAGGATGGTTTGGATAAGAGTTTGTCTGCAAGTTCCTTGAAAGGACAAATCTCTGCTCTTTCTGTTTTATTTCACAGAAAGATTGCTATACTTCCTGATATTCACTGTTTTGTACAGGCTTTAGTTCGTATTAAGCCTATCATTAAATCAATTTCTCCTCCTTGGAGTCTTAATTTGGTTCTGAAGGCGTTACAGGCTCCTCCATTTGAGCCTATGCATTCTTTGGACATTAAACTACTTTCTTGGAAAGTGTTGTTCCTTTTGGCTATCTCTTCTGCTAGAAGAGTTTCTGAGCTATCTGCTCTTTCTTGTGAGTCTCCTTTTCTGATTTTTCATCAGGATAAGGCAGTTTTGCGGACTTCTTTTCAATTTTTATCTAAGGTTGTGAATTCTAACAACATTAGTAGAAAAATCGTTGTCCCTTCCTTATGTCCTAATCCTAAGAATTCTTTGGAGAGATCCTTACATTCTTTGGATGTGGTAAGAGCTTTGAAATATTATGTGGAAGCTACTAAAGATTTCAGGAACACTTCCAGTCTATTTGTTTTATTTTCTGGTCCTAGGAAAGGTCAGAAGGCTTCTGCTATTTCCTTGGCTTCTTGGTTGAAACTTTTGATTCATCAAGCTTATTTGGAGTCGGGTCAGGCCCCGCCTCAGAGAATTACAGCTCATTCTACTAGATCAGTTTCCACTTCGTGGGCTTTTAAGAATGCAGCTTCAGTTGATCAGATTTGCAAAGCGGCGACTTGGTCCTCTTTGCATACATTTACTAAATTCTACTGTTTTGATGTATTTGCTTATTCGGAAGCAGTTTTTGGTAGAAAAGTTCTTCAGGCAGCTGTTTCAGTTTGATTCTTCTGCTTTTGATTTAAGTTTTTTTCTTTCAAAGATGAAATAAACTTATTTTTGTTTTGGGTTGTGGATTAATTTTTTCAGGGGAATATGGCTGTTTTTATTTTTATTCCCTCCCTCTCTAGTGACTGTTGAGTGGAAGACTCCACATCTTGGGTATTGATATCCCATACGTCACTAGCTCATGGACTCTTACCAATTACATGAAAGAAAACATAATTTATGTAAGAACTTACCTGATAAATTCATTTTTTTCATATTGGCAAGAGTCCATGAGGCCCACCCTTTTTATGGTGGTTATGATTGTTTGTATAAACTGAATTGTGGGTGTGGTGAGGGGTATATTTATAGGCATTTTGAGGTTTGGGAAACTTTGCCCCTCCTGGTAGGATTGTATATCCCATACGTCACTAGCTCATGGACTCTTGCCAATATGAAAGAAATGAATTTATCAGGTAAGTTCTTACATAAATTATGTTTTTCTCATTGATTGCAAAATATACTTATTGGTATTTCTGAGGTGAGATTAAAACCTGCTGAAAGAGATTGGATATTGATTGGTGTTCATCCTGGTAAAGTATTAAAAGATTGTGGTAGATTGAAAAGAGCAAATTGTGTTTTTAAACTGTATTTCATAACCTTGAATAGCTCTTAGCTTGCCTTTTGTATGCAAAACATTTAAAGCAAACATTCATTGTTGCTGTATGTAAACAGACTTAAAGAAATAAATTGTATTTTTAAAACTGGTATCCATAGCCCTATATAGTGTCAAATTTGTATCTTGTAGGCTAAGTAATTTATCTGTGCAAATTATGATGTTTTAAATTAGAATTGTGTTAGAATAAAGCGTGGGTAAATAGCTGAATATTTTACTTAGAATCTCATTGTGTTAATTGAATGAAAGGCTATTGTAAATAGGCTAGTTCTAAGGGTAAACTTTTATGAGCTTTGTAAGAAGTATAGCATATCTTAATAGTTTTTAAATGTGTATAATATTGTTTCATATTCTGGTATTACAAATATATTCCAATGTGTTCATAGATATTAACTAATAAAAAGAATTCAGGTATTTATATTAATTTTATGGTTTCTAGTAGATGCATATTGATTGAGGGTTTATATCTTTAAAGGATAATTATTAAATATATATTGTGTTATAACCCTGCTATAGACTAACATATTATTTGGAGAGCACTACTGAGATTCTTATAAATATACTGACAATTTACATATACAAGATATATTGCAGTGAATTTCAAGTGCAGCAGCGAATTGCAAGTAAAATCCGTGTTAGAGAAAAAGTCTTTTTAAGACAAATGTCGTTTGTTGATTAGTTGCTAGTTAATATTAGCAGAGATAGCAAGATTCGTCATTGGCGACAGTAGAAAAGCTGAGAAGTGTGGGTGAGAAGGACAGGAGAATCCTTTAAGGCATAGAAATTATTCCAAAGGCAAGGTGTACAGTGATCATCACTGAGCTTGACCAAGGCTGTACGTAGCCGAAAAGCGTTGCTCTTTGTTTCTGAGTTGTTTGGGCATCCATAGAAATTCTGAACAGACACTGTGAGAGTTCATTGAACTCGTTCCTGCTGGAAAAAAAACCCCCTGGAGCGGCTCTTTTGAAAGTTATACAGACGAGGAGGGAGGATTACAGACCTGGACACACTTCTTGAGGAACAACTACATACGGCAACCAGTGTAAGTATAAATGTACACCTTGCCTTTGGAATAATTTATATGCCTTAAAGGATTCTCCTGTCCTTCTCGCCCATACTTTTCAGCTTTTCAGTTGTCGCCAATGACGAATCTTGCTATCTCTGCTAATATTAACTAGCAACTAATCAACAAACGACATTTGTCTTAAAAAGACTTTTCTTTCATGTAATTGGCAAGAGTCCATGAGCTAGTGACATATGGGATATACAATCCTACCAGGAGGGGCAAAGTTTCCCAAACCTCAAAATGCCTATAAATACACCCCTCACCACACCCACAATTCAGTTTTACAAACTTTGCCTCCTATGGAGGTGGTGAAGTAAGTTTGTGCTAAGATTTCTACGTTGATATGCGCTTCTCAGCATTTTGAAGCCAGATTCCTCTCAGAGTACAGCGAATGTCAGAGGGACGTGGAGAGTATCACCTATTGAATGCAATGATTTTCCTAACGGGGGTCTATTTCATAGGTTCTCTGTTATCGGTCGTAGAGATTCATCTCCTACCTCCCTTTTCAGATTGACAATATACTCTCATATACCATTACCTCTACTGATAAATGTTTCAGTACTGGTTTGGCTATCTGCTATATGTGGATGGGTGTCTTTGGGTAAGTATGTTTTTATTTCTTAAGACACCTCAGCTATGGTTTGGCACTTTATGCATTTATATAAAGTTCTAAATATATGTATTGTACTTACCGTATTTTTCGCTCCATAAGATGCACTTTTTTTTCCCTTTCAAAAGTAAGGGGAAATGTCTGTGCGTCTTATGGAGCGAATGTGACTGATAAAAAAAAATTATTTCCTCATATGCACCCGGCCGTGCATTGATTTTAATGACCCCCAGTGCCGGCGCTTGAATAAGGCAATCTAGCAGCTGACTGTCTGTCATTTTGGAAGTCACGCACACTAGTTTGCAGGGAGGCAGCAATGCATTATTTATTTGCAATTTTGCATCATGGTGCGGTGGTCATGGTCAGGAGTGCGCTGGGCATGATGTGTGTGAGCAGTGGGCACTTAGCATCGGTCTATACTGGGCTCAGGGCTGCTGGGCACTGTGGGCGGGCGGTCCGCATCATGACGGTGACATCACTCACACTTGCGCTGCTGCTGCCTGCTAGTGTGTAGTGTCAGTCAGTGACAGTGAGTGACGTGATGAGAGGCTCAAGCGGCGGGACAGCGGTGGAGGCAGAGCACTGGAGCTACTGCTGACTGTTGTGCTGTGAAGAATGATGAGATGGAAACGCACGTGAGGAGATGCTGGTGCCTTGTGACTCCTCAGAATCATCTCACTCTGAGACTACATGATGATTTGATGAGGCTTAGTGAGGGTCGGGACTGGAGCCAGTGCCACGCCGCATGAGGGATGCCCATCCGCCCCAGAATGGACAGAGAGAGAGACCGCCCGGCGCAGCAGTGAGAGAGGTAGGTAAGGTGGCGCATCATGTTTGGTGACATATATGACTTTATTTACAAGCAGTCCAAATATCAAAACAAGAAATTCCTGAATTAAACTCCGGTAAAGTAGGTTAGCCTGGGTAGGGGGGAAAGAGGGGGTCTTATAAGGGAGCCTGCTAGGCTGCTCTTCGGCTTTTTTACAGCTTTCTTTCTAGCCTGTCACTAAGCACCCACACTAAACTACACTGTTCTACCCCCTATACCGGCGCCCCTGGAGCCCCCCGCAACTAAATAAGTTATTAACCCCTAAACCGCCACTCCTAGACCCCGCCGCAACTCTTATAAATGTATTAACCCCTAAAACGCCACTCCTAGACCCCGCCGCAACTCTTATAAATGTATTAACCCCTAAACCGCCGCTCCCGGACACCGCTGCCACCTACATTATACCTAGTAACCCCTATCCTGCCCCCCTATACTGTCGCCCTCTATAATAAAGTTACTAACCCCTATCCTGCTGATCCCGCACCTTGCCGCAACTAAATAAATAGTTTAACCCCTAAACCGCCGCTCCCTGACCCCGCCGCTACCTATATTAAATTTATTAACCCCTATCCTGCCCCCCACTACACCTTCGCCACCTATAATAAATTTATTAACCCCTATCCTGCCCCCCCTACACCGTCGCCACCTACAATAAATTTATTAACCCCTATCCTGCTCCCCACTACACCGTCGCCACCTATAATAAATTTATTAACCCTTATCCTGCCCCCCCCTACACCGTCGCCACCTATAATAAATTTATTAACCCCTATCCTGCCCCCCACTACACCGTCGCCACCTATAATACATTTATTAACCTCTACTCTGCCCCCCCTACACCGTCGCCACCTATAATACATTTATTAACCCCTATCCTGCCCCCCACTACACCGCCGCCACTGTAATAAAATTATTAACCCCTAAACCTAAGTCTAACACTAACCCTAACACCCCCTAACTTAAATATTAATTAAATAAATCTAAATAATATTTCTATTATGAACTAAATACTTACCTTTAAAATAAACCCTAATATAGCTACAATATAAATAATAATTATATTGTAGCTATTTTAGGATTTATTTTTATTTTACAGGCAAATTTCAATTTATTTTAAATAGGTACAATAGCTATTAAATAGTTATTAACTATTTAATAGCTTACCTAGCTAAAATAAAGAGAAATTAACCTGTAAAATAAAAACTAACCTAAGTTACAATTACACCTAACACTACACTATACTTTAATAAATTATTTATATTTAAAACTAAATACTTACCTGTAAAATAAACCATAAGATAGCTACAATATAATTAATAATTACATTGTAGCTATCTTAGGATTTATATTTATATTACAGGTAACTTTGTATTTATTTTAGCTAGTTAGAATAGTTATTAAATAGTTAACTATTTAATAACTACCTAGCTAAAAGAAATACAAAATTACCTGTAAAATAAATCCTAACCTAAGTTACAATTAAACCTAACACTACACTATCATTAAATGAATTAAATAAATTAACTACAAATAACTACAATTAAATACAATTACATAAACTAACTAAAGTACAAAAAAAAAAAAAGCTAAGTTACAAAAAATAAAAAAAATAAGTTACAAACATTTTAAAAATATTACAACAATTTTAAGCTAATTACACCTAATCTAAGCCCCCTAATAAAATAACAAAGCCCCCCAAAATAAAAAAAATGCCCTACCCTATTCTAAATTAAAAAAGTTCAAAGCTCTTTTACCTTACCAGCCCTTAAAAGGGCCTTTTGTGGGGGCATGCCCCAAAGAAAACTGCTCTTTTGCCTGTAAAAGAAAAATACAACCCCCCCAACATTAAAACCCACCACCCACATACCCCTAATCTAACCCAAACCCCCCTTAAAATAACCTAACACTAATCCCCTGAAGATCATCCTACCTTGAGTCGTCTTCACTCAGCCGAGCAGCGATGGAACCGAAGAGGAGATCCGGAGCGGCAGAAGTCATCATCCAAGGGGCGCTGAAGAAATCTTCCATCCCGGCGATGTCATCTTCCAAGAGGCGCTGAAGAAGTCTTCTATCCGGGCAATGTCATCTTCCAAGCGGGGTCTTCAATCTTCATCCCGCCGACGCAGAACATCCTTCTTTACCGATGGACTACCGAAGAATGAAGGCTCCTTTAAGGGACGTCATCCAAGATGGCGTCCCTTCAATTCCAATTGGCTGATAGGATTCTATCAGCCAATCGGAATTAAGGTAGGAAAAATCTGATTGACTGATTTTACAGGTAAATTTCTCTTTATTTTAGCTAGGTAAGCTATTAAATAGTTAATAACTATTTAATAGCTATTGTACCTAGTTAAAATAAATTGAAAGTTGCCTGTAAAATAAAAATAAATCCTAAGATAGCTACAATATAATTATTATTTATATTGTAGCTATATTAGGGTTTATTTTAAAGGTAAGTATTTAGTTTTAAATAGGATTAATTTAGTTAATAATAGAAATATTATTTAGATTTATTTAATTAATATTTAAGTTAGGGGGGTGTTAGGGTTAGTGTTAGACTTAGGTTTAGGGGTTAATAAATGTATTACAGTGGCGGCGGTGTAGTGGGGGGCAGGATAGGGGTTAATAAATGTATTATAGGTGGCGATGGTGTAGGGGGGGCAGATTAGGGGTTAATAAATTTAATATAGGTTGCGGCAGGGTCCGGGAGCGGCGGTTTAGGGGTTAAACTATTTATTTAGTTGCGGCGAGGTGCGGGATCAGCAGGATAGGGGTTAATAACTTTATTATAGAGGGCGACGGTATAGGGGGGGCAGAATAGGGGTTACTAGATATAATGTAGGTGGCGGTGGGCTCCGGGAGTGGCGGTTTAGGGGTTAATATGTATAGAGTAGCTTGCGGTGGGCTCTGGGAGTGGCGGCTTAGGGGTTAATATGTATAGAGTAGCTTGCGGTGGGCTCCGGGAGCGGCGGTTTAGGGGTTAATATGTATAGAGTAGCTTGTGGTGGGCTCTGGGAGCGGCGGTTTAGGGGGTAATAACTTTATTTAGTTGCGGCGGTGTAGGGGGGACAGATTAGTGGTGTTTAGACTCCGGGTACATGTTAGGCTGTTAGGTGTAGACAGCTCCCATAGAAATCAATGGGATGTCTGGCAGCAGCGAACTTGTATTTTCGCTATGGTCAGACTCCCATTGATTCCTATGGGATCCGCCGCCTCCAGGGTGGCGGTTTGAAAACCAGGTACGCTGGGCCGGAAAAGTGCCGAGCGTACCTGCTAGTTTTTTGATAACTAGCAAAAGTAGTCAGATTGTGCCGCACTTGTGTGCGGAACATCTGTAGTGACGTAAGAATCGATCTGTGTCGGACTGAGTCCGGCAGATCGAAGTTTACGTCACAAAATTCTACTTTTGCCGGTCTCTAGCCTTTGATAACTAAGGCGAATCAGCCTCGCCACAAATACGCTGCGGAATTCCAGCGTATTTGAGGTTGGCGGCTTGATAACTAGGCCCCATTGTGTTATTGGAGCCCTGTTTAGAGACCCACAGAACAAAAACACATTGCAGACTGTATACATAGCAGATACTAGTAGCACATAAAGAGTGCTTAGACCCTAGTTAGCAGTAAGGATGCCCAGTGCTTATCAGGTGTGTTATCCTCTATTAACATTTTCAGCAGTCACAATACAGGCAACAATCAATTCACACCAGCAGTAAAACAAATACATTCTACTGTAAAGTCGCAGCAGGAGGCAATGTCAGAAGAAGCAGGAAGGGATAATTTACTTGTACTCTAAAATTTACTCCATTCTCTTCTTGGTATCCTTTGTTGAAAGTAGGTAGACTCAGGAGTGTGGGCATTTTTTTCTTGTTTTCCTCCTCTAAAAACTAGGTGCGTCTTATGGTCAGGTGCGTCTTATGGAGCGAAAAATACGGGTATATTTGCCATGAGTCAGGTTCATGTCTTTCCTTTTGCAGATTGTCAGTTTCATATTTGGGGAAAATTAATATTAAGAAAAAATTTTTCTTACCTGGGGTTTAGTCCTTTTTTCAATTGACTACTTTGTTTCAAATTGCGGGCTGACTTAGGCTCGCGGGTGCGCCAAATGCTACACTTTATTGCGTCATTCTTGGCGCGATAGGCACATCCGTTGACGCAAGTTCATAATTTCCGGCGTCGTAATTGACGCAGAGGTTTCACACAGGGTTGCGTCGTTAGTGACGCGAGTGTGTAATTTCCGGACATGGTTGGCGCCAAAAAAAATTTAAGTTACGTTGTGCGTAATACTTAGCGCCAAACTTATTTCATTATTTATTTGCCCCATTGCTGTTTGCCTCTTGCCTTTTTCTATGTCAGTGGGCTATGCTATTTGCATTTTTTCCCATTCCTGAAACTGTCATATAAGGAAATTGATAATTTTGCTTTATATGTTGTTTTTTTCTTTTACATTTTGCAAGATGTCTCAATCTGATCCTGCCTCAGAAGTATCTGCTGGAACTTTGCTGCCTGACATCGGTTCTACCAAAGCTAAGTGCATTTGTTGTAAAATTGTAGAGATTATATCTCCTAATGTCATTTGTATTAATTGTCATGATAAACTTTTACATGCAGATAGTGTGTCCATCAGTAATAGTACATTGCCGGTTGCTGTTCCTTCAACTTCTAATGTACATGATATACCTATGAATTTTAAAGAATTTGTTTCTGATTCTATTCAGAAGGCTTTGTCTGCATTTCCGCCTTCTAATAAGCGTAAGAGATCTTTTAAAACTTCTCATAAAGTTGATGAAATTTCAAATGACCGACAACATAATGATTTATCCACCTCTGATGAGGATCTATCTGATTCAGAAGATCCTTCCTCAGATATTAACACTGACAAATCTACTTATTTATTTAAAATGGAGTATATGCGGGGGGGGCGGAGCCAGCTACCAAAGGAGTCAGACGTGCATGTCAAGAGCTCCTGGTTCCAATGTGTTATAAATGGTGTTTTTTTGTATTTAAAACTACTTTTTCTATACTGCTGGGGGTCCCTTCTCTACCTAGCATTACCGGGGATGATAGAGATTTTATTTGCCACATGCAACAATGTAGGTATTTTTTTCCTCCCCCTCCCCTCTTCTTTTTCCTTTTTATAGTAAATTGTCACATATGGTTATTTATTTGGAGTTTGCACAATTTCACAAACACTTATACACATATAATTTCTCCCCAATCACTGCTAAGCAATGGCAACTTTATATATATAAGCCTTTACATACTTATCGTCTGTTTGAATCACCAAACCGAATTCTCTAATTCATCATTCGAGAATTTACATGTCAATCACATCAACTGTCTGTCAATAGCAAGCCCGATATTCCAGGGCATTGATTGGCCACATTTCAACATAGAGGCGGACCGATAGTCATAAAAAGCTGCCGCAGCCGCGGCGCCTCGCCTTTGATAAAGCCGGGAATCCGACGAAACATGTCAGGGAGGGAGTGAGCTAATGGGAGCTCCAATGTGGTTTTAAATATACTTGTTAGCGGTAAAATTGTGGGCAATATTGGTGCCTGGTATTAGTCTATACAGACCCCAATAGGGGCTAGTGGTCAATTTGTGGGCAATATTGGTGCCTGGTATTAGTCTATACAGACCCCAACAGGGGCGAGTGGTCAAGCTACCTGATTAACATTTATGTACCGAATTAACGCTATATTAACATGGTCTACTGCTGGCTAATAACGGACAAGCGTTATTGCACAATTTATTAAAACACTGATGCCGAGCCAAATGACTGATTAAAGCGCTATTACAATTTATTGGTTTCACTAAATACAAGAGCGACTATGCTATATATACATTAAGATGCTAAGGTTTCATTAAGCATATACCTATTATCCAACTTTCCTGAGCTGGTAATAACAACTTGAATAATAACTTTATCATAAGTGGACTGACACGCTCTGGCATGTTATTAAATAATAGTGATAACGTGATAATATACAGATAACAATTTTTAAATCTTATAATTTTCGAGTATCACTTGTATATTAATGTTAGAGCGTGTATTGGCTTTTCACCTGATATACAATAGGCTGTTTGACAATAACACGCCTGCTCTTAGCATAGAAGCTCAGCAGGAATTGTGCAGAGCTATACAATCCAGCCCATTAACCTTTTACCAACCAATAGCAAATCGGTACATATACCAACATATATTATGATATAAACTTAATATAAGGTTGACCATTAAGCTGTTAATCATTACTAATACCATTATATCCTAGTTTATATTTTTTACAAGTGGACCGACACTTTTGTCTATAATATTTAATATAAGTGGTTCACTGACACAGCCTGCGAGATAAACACTTAGAGATTCAGTGACAATAGGCTCATTGTGAAAATATAATAAAGTGTACACTTAACGTTACAATACACACTTGGATTTCATCAATTATCCTTATAATTTAAATATTTGGTGGCAAGTTGTTACTCCATCCAGATAATACAATACTTGTATATACTGTTCAACAAACGATAATAAAGAACTAGGAAATTTAACTTTGCTACCTCTTTATGTTATCTATTGGAACTGATAGAATTCAGGTCTCTAACTTGGATTTTATTAATTATCTTTATAATTTAATTAGTTGGTGGCAAGTTGTCATTCCATCCAAATAATAGAATACTTGTATTTACTGTTCAACGAATGTTAATAAAGAACAAGTAAATTCAATTTTGATATTTTCATGTAATATATTGGAACTGACAGTACTTAGGTCTACTTTTGTGTCCTCTTTGACCTACCAGTTCCAATATCCTGCCACCTACTAGGCAATTATTTATACTCAATTGTGTCCAAGGTAACTCAACTACCTGCACCAACCCAATAACAATTAGATGTAAATCATCACTATTTCTCTGCTAACATTTTAGTTTTAACAACACCCATTATTTTAAATATGTTCTAATAAAGATTATATGTTTTAACCCCAGTGAACTATCAAGTTCTCCGTTCAAATTTGTTCATAGAGTCTTAGGAGTGCTAACATAGTATCCTTGAATTCAATTCTCTATTGAATTTAAGTTTATGTAACTTTGATACTAAGCACCACACCCCAGCTAAATAATATATTTTTAGGCCAATTTGTCCTGATCCATGATGGTGATAAGACTCTAAGTATCTATTTATAGCGGTGCCATCATTATTGTTCTTTAGTTTTTTTAAACTTCTCATAAAGTTGATGAAATTTCAAATGACCGACAACATAATGATTTATCCACCTCTGATGAGGATCTATCTGATTCAGAAGATCCTTCCTCAGATATTGACACTGACAAATCTACTTATTTATTTAAAATGGAGTATATGCGGGGGGGCGGAGCCAGCTACCAAAGGAGTCAGACGTGCATGTCAAGAGCTCCTGGCTCCAATGTGTTATAAATGGTGTTTTTTTGTATTTAAAACTACTTTTTCTATACTGCTGAGGGTCCCTTCTCTACCTAGCATTACCGGGGATGATAGAGATTCCTGGATAGCCTTTTCTAACTCTGCAACGAGATCAGAAGATTTGCTATGTCGGAGGCCCAGGATGACTGGAGGTTAGCTGTGACGCAGCTCCTGCATAACCATTTTGCCAGTTTAGCACTACTACTGAATGAATGCTGCTTGGGCGTAGTGGCAACAGATGTCAAGCATCCACGACCGGCTGATCAACGCGTCGCTCATAGTGTGCACCTCGCTGTTGCACCCACTCACCAGGGTAACTTTACTGATGCCCCAGCTCCTGGATCTGCGTACTGCCATTACGACCCTATGCGGCAGGGAGATGCTTATACCTACCGGCTTAGTGAATTGCCAAGTCATACTGCTGGAGTTGGGAGTTGTACTGATGCGGTTCCTGGTGTGGGGCTGTATGTGAGGTCGATGTGTTACGCAGGTGATCAGATCCTGTCGCAGGCACTTTCTTTGAGCACCGGGCGTGCAGCCTCTGTTGGTGTCTGCAGGGTTATGGCTGTTCTCCCTTTGCTGTGCGATACCGGTGCTGGGCTGGATGTGACAGGGGCACAATTATCGGCTGATGTCATGCTGTTGTGTAGACGCGGTGTCCTTTTTCGTAGCTGGGGCATTCTAATTCAGGCTCCCGGTTCTCTGTGCAGCGCAATCCTGTTGTTTTTTTACGTGGGACCCAGGAGGTGCACTTTTATTAGTAGTCTTCCAGATAGAAGCGGTATTAGATTGAAGATCAGATCATTGATAACCCTTCTCACAGTGACAATCTGCACGGGTATGATAGATTATACTAAGTGAGTGTCTGTTACTAACAGCCGAAATTTTTTCAGTCTGGCTATCTCAACATGAAGATTTACGAATCTGAGACTTTCCTGAACAGTTATGCCACAATTTAATTGTGATCTCAAGCGGAACAGTTATTATATATTTGTTTTCACTACCACTCGCACTTATAATGTTGGACATTTTTCCTGCTTTCAGCAGCTGATCAGTGGAGAGATATCTTTTTATAGTTAAACATTGGGTTATTGTTTTTCTGTTTGGTGGGAATGTATATACTTGCTGGTCATTGCATTTCTGTGTTATGTGTTTTTAAACTACATGTTATCTGAGACACTTATATACATGGGACAAGGATTCAAAACAAAATACCATGATGGTAGGTGCTATAACCATTTGTCACCACTGGAGGGGAGTCAAAGCTTCGCCTAGGATTTAAGCAGATGTTTTATGGGATCTCATTTAATGGGGCAAAGGTATATTATATTTGAGATACTTCACAATTAAGTTGTGTATGCATTATGCGATGAGGCTTCTTTTATTAAAGCAGGATTCTCCTATCTATATGCAGTCGGATCTTTGTTCTTGTCTGCGGCTGATACAGCATGACGTGTCTGTATTAGTATACATGCATAAAGCTTTATTGCTGAGAGCCCACTGTTAAATAGAAAGGAGATAGTTGACTAAATATCTCCCCACCTGGAAAGGATAGATTGTTTGCGTAAGGATATTAGTTATTACCTGATGTTTACTGATAGCAATCACCCCGCAGATCACCTTCTGTATTGCTGATTATATGCACCTTCTTATGTGGTTATGGCAACCTTTAAGCGTAAGGATCATAGTCCCATACTATTTGAAAATTCAGGAGAGCTAGGGCCCTGCTGATAGGTTAGGTTGAATACCTGTACTGCTATTAGCTTCCCTCTAGAAGCTGTTTCTTATAGTAGGGCCAATTGTCTCCTTACTTGATAACTCTCTCATATGTCCAGCTGTATTGTAGTTTGCATCTTTAATGAATCCTAGGTTATTAGAATCCATAAGAGAGTCATTGTCCTGTTGTTAGGTTGGTCTCCCCCCCCCTCCCCTCCTCCTCCCCCTAAAGTGCTCTGGAGTTCCCAGTTGCCACTCTTGCGGTTTTCCTTGCAACATACTGCACCTTTCCCCCTATTTACACTCAACTATTGTATTTGCTTTATAAATACTTGTTTAAGCTGTTTTGTATATTGATATATAATATGTTTGGTATATAATATGGTGGTAGCTGATATTATTTCATATTTCTCCACACTTGGCTATACAATGCCGCACATTACAGTTCTTTTTTCATATGCTGTACTATTTGAACTATACATTGTTCTTTCTGAAACAATCAGGTATAACTGACTTTTATATCTGCTTTAAAAATATTTGCTTAAAGGCCGCCATTTACGCTAAACAATTTGATATACGTATTGATCAGGTTGACGCAATTGGGTATACTTCACTATTGCATATGATTTCACAACATTTGCTTAAGATACTGTGCAAATTGATATACAAAATGTTTGATATAATAGTTCATATCTCTTGATTACTTCTTATATCTTGTCACTGCTTTAAAAATATTTGCTTAAATGCCGCCATATATGCTAAGCAATATGATATATGTATTGTTCAGTTTGATGCAATTAGGTATACTTCATTATTGCATATGATTTAACAATATTTACTTAAGATGCTATGCAGATTGATATGCCATATGTTCGATATAATAGTTCATATTTCTTGATATCCTGTTATATTTTGTTGCACTTTAGAACTGTCTTATATGTGGATAAATGTGTTATACAAATTGAAATATCTTCTGGTCAGATTGAAACTACCCTACCCTCTAGCTATCTATTTGTTGATGTGTATTTCCCCCCATTTCATGTTAATCAATGACCTCAAGTAGTACATATGTCTCTCTTATATTTTCTGTGTGCTTTGAGGCCATCATTTTCATGCTGAATGATTATTTGGTATTATTTGAAAAACTCAATAAAAATTATTTAAAAAAAAAAAAGGAGTATATGCGTTCTTTGTTAAAAGAAGTGTTAATTACTTTGGATATTGAGAAAGCTAGTCCTCTTGATATTAAAACCAGTAAACGTTTAAATTCTGTTTTTAAACCTCCTGTGGTTACTCCAGAGGTTTTTCCTATTCCTGATGCTATTTCTGATATGATTTCTAAGGAATGGAATAAGCCGGGTACTCCTTTTAATCCTTCTGCAAGGTTTAAAAAATTGTATCCTTTACCAGCAATTTCAATAGAGTTTTGGGAAAAGATCCCCAAAGTTGATAGGGCTATTTCTACTCTTGCTAAACGAACCACTATTCCTATGGAAGATAGTACTTCCTTTAAAGATCCTTTAGATAGGAAGCTTGAATCTTATCTAAGGAAAGCCTATTTATATTCAGGTCATCTTCTTAGGCCTGCAATTTCTTTGGCTGATGTTGCAGCTGCTTCAACTTTTGGGTTGGAGAATTTAGCGCAACAAGAATTGAATTCTGACTTATATAGCATTGTTCGTTTACTACAACATGCTAATCATTTTATTTGTGATGCAATTTTTGATATTATCGAAATTGATGTTCGATCCATGTCGTTAGCTATTTTGGCTAGAAGAGCTTTGTGGCTTAAATCTTGGAATGCTGATATGACATCTAAGTCTAGATTACTATCTCTTTCTTTCCAAGGTAATAATTTATTTGGTTCTCAGTTGGATTCTATTATTTCAACTGTTACTGGGGGGAAAGGGAGTTTTTTTGCTTCAGGATAAAAAAAACCTAAGGGTAAATCTAAGGCTTCTAACCGTTTTCGTTCCTTTCATCAAAATAAGGAACAAAAACCTAATCCTTCCCCCAAGGAAACTGTTTCCAATTGGAATAAATCCAAGCCTTTTAAGAAACCAAAGTCAGCCCCTAAGTCTGCATGAAGGTGCGGCCCTCATTCCAGCTCAGCTGGTAGGGGGCAGATTAAGGTTTTTCAAGGATATTTGGGCAAATTATGTCCAAAATCAATGGATTCAAAGCTTTGTCTCTCAGGGGTACCGAATAGGATTCAGAGTAAGACCTCCTGTGAGAAGATTTTTTCTCTCACGCATCCCAGTAAATCCAGTAAAAGCTCAGGCTTTCCTGAAGTGTGTTTCAGACCTGGAGGTTTCAGGGGTAATCATGCCGGTTCCTTTTCATGAACAAGGTCTGGGGATTTATTCAAATCTATTCATTGTCCCAAAGAAAGAAAATTAATTCAGACCAGTTCTGGATCTGAACATTTTTGAATCATTATGTAAGAGTACCAACTTTCAAGATGGTGACTATAAGGACTATTCTGCCTTTTTTTTTCAGCAAGGACATTATATGTCTACAATAGACTTGCAGGATGCTTACCTTCATATTCCGATTCATCCAGAACATTATCAGTTCCTGAGATTCTCTTTTCTAGACAAGCATTACCAATTTGTTGCTCTTCCATTTGGCTTAGCAACAGCTCCAAGAATATTTTCAAAGGTTCTGGGTGCCCTACTCTCTGTAATCAGAGAACAGGGTATTGTGGTGTTTCCTTATTTGGATGATATCTTGATACTAGCTCAGTCTTTACATTCTGCAGAATCTCACACGAATCAACTAGTGTTGTTTCTTCGAAAACATGGTTGGAGGATCAATTTACCAAAAAGTTTCTTGATTCCTCAGACAAGGGTCACCTTTTTAGGTTTCCAGATAGATTCAGTGTCCATGACTCTGTCTCTAACAGACAAGAGACGTTTGAAATTGGTTGCAGCATGTCGGCACCTTCAGTCTCAGTCATTCCCTTCAGTGGCTATGTGCATGGAAGTTTTAGGCCTCATGACTGCAGCATTGGACGCGATTCCTTTTGCTCATTTTCACATGAGACCTCTACAGCTTTGTATGCTGAATCAATGGTGCCGGGATTATACAAAGATATTATAATTTATATCCTTAAAACCCAATGTTCGACACTCTCTGACGTGGTGGTTAAATCACCAGCGTTTAGTTCAAGGGGCCTCTTTTGTTCGGCCAACCTGGACTCTGATCACAACAGATGCGAGTCTTTCAGGTTGGGGAGCTGTCTGGGGATCTCTGACAGCACAAGGGGTTTGGAAATCTCAAGAGGCGAGATTACCAATCAATATTTTAGAACTCTGTGCAATTCTCAGAGCTCTTCAGTTTTGGCCTCTGTTGAAGAGAGAACCGTTCATTTGTTTTCAGACAGACAATATTACAACAGTGGCATATGTCAATCATCAGGGTGGGACTCGCAGTCCCCAAGCTATGAAAGAAGTATCTCGGATACTTGTTTGGGCGGAATCCAGCTCCTGTCTAATATCTGCGGTTCATATCCCAGGTGTAGACAATTGGGAGGTGGATTATCTCAGCCGTCAGACTTTACATCCAGAGGAGTGGTCTCTCCATCCAGATGTGTTTTCTCAGATTGTTTAGATGTGGGGTCTTCCAGAAATAGATCTGATGGCTTCTCATCTAAACAAGAAACTTCCCAGATACCTGTCCAGGTCCAGGGATTCTCAGGTGGAAGCAGTGGATGCGTTGACATTTCCTTGGTGTTATCAACCTGCTTATATCTTCCTGCCTCTAGTTCCTCTTCCAAGAGTGATCTCCAAAATCATCATGGAACAATCATTTGTGTTGCTGGGGGCTCCAGCATGGCCCCACAGGTTTTGGTATGCGGATCTTGTTCGGATGTCCAGTTGCCAACCTTGGCCACTTCCGTTAAGGCCGGACCTACTGTCTCAAGGTCCGTTTTTCCATCAGGATTTCAAATCATTAAATTTGAAGATATGGAAATTGAACACTTAGTGCTAAGTCATAGAGGTTTCTCTGACTCAGTAATTAATACTATGTTACAAGCTCCTAAATCTGTCTATAGGAAGATTTATTATTGAGTTTGGAAGGCTTACATTTCATGGTGTTCTTCTCATAAATTCTCTTGGCATTCTTTTAGAATTCCTAGAATTTTACAGTTTCTTCAGGATGGTTTGGATAAAGGTTTGTCTGCAAGTTCCTTGAAGGGACAAATCTCTGCTCTTTCTGTTTTATTTCACAGAAAGATTGCTACTCTTCCTGATATTCACTGTTTTGTACAGGCTTTAGTTCATATTAAGCCTGTCATTAAATCAATTTCTCCTCCTTGGAGTCTTAATTTGGTTTTGAGGGCATTACAGGCTCCTCCATTTGAGCCTATGCACTCTTTGGACATTAAACTACTTTCTTGGAAAGTGTTGTTCCGTTTGGCCATCTCTTCTGCTAGAAGAGTTTCTGAGCTTTCTGCTCTTTCTCGTGAATCTCCTTTTCTGATTTTTCATCAGGATAAGGTGGTTTTGCAGACTTCATTTAAGTTCTTACCTAAGGTTGTGAATTCTAACAACATTAGTAGAGAAATTGTTGTCCCTTCCTTGTATCCTAATCCTAAGAATTCTTTGGAAAAATCCTTACATTCTTTGGATGTGGTGAGAGCTTTGAAATATTATGTTGAAGCTACTAAAGATTTCAGAAAGACTTCTAGTCTATTTGTTATAGTCTCTGGTTCTAGGAAAGGTCAGAAGGCTTCTGCTATTTCCTTGGCTTTTTGGTTAAAGCTTTTGATTCTTCAAGCTTATTTAGAGTCGGGTCAGGCCCCGCCTCAGAGAATTACAGCTCATTCTACTAGATCAGTCTCCACTTCATGGGCTTTTAAGAATGAAGCTTCAGTTGATCAGATTTGCAAAGCAACTTGGTCCTCTGTGCATACATTTACTAAATTCTACCGTTTTGATGTATTTGCTGCTTCAGAAGCAGTTTTTGGTAGAAAAGTTCTTCAGGCAGCTGTTTCAGTTTGATTCTTCTGCTGATGTTTTAAGTTTTTCTTTTCTTCATGAGAATAACTAATATTTTGGGTTGTGGATTAATTTTTTCAGCGGAATATGGCTGTTGTTTATTTTTATCCCTCCCTCTCTAGTGACTCTTGCGTGGAGATCCACATGTTGGGTATTTGATATCCCATACGTCACTTGCTCATGGACTCTTGCCAATTACATGAAAGAAAACATTATTTATGTAAGAACTTACCTGACTCATTTCTTTCATATTGGCAAGAGTCCATGAGGCCTACCCTTTTTTATGGTGGTTATGATTTTTTTTGTATAAAGCACAATGATTTCCAGATTCCTTTGTTGATGCTTTTTACTCCTTTCTTTATCACCCCACTACTTGGCTATTCATTAAACTGAATTGTGGGTGTGGTGAGGGGTGTATTTATAGGCATTTTGAGGTTTGGGAAACTTTGCCCCTCCTGGTAGGATTATATATCCCATATGTCACTAGCTCATGGACTCTTGCCAATATGAAAGAAATGAATTTATCAGGTAAGTTCTTACATAAATTATGTTTTTCTCTTTTAATACGGATTTTAATTGCAATTCGTTGCTGCACTTGAAATTCACTGCAATATATCTTGTATATGTAAATGGGTCTATGTTTGACCGTATGGAATTATTTTTTTGTGATGTGGATGTGATTATTATATGTTTTTATGTTTATGCTGTGCACTATAATTCGTACCTATATTTTGGATCTTTGCTAATTTTAAATATATCCAAAAAGACAAAGTAAAGCCTGCGATTCATACAAAGCACTAAGTGAAATAAAAAACGGCAAGTCCTTTATTAACCTTTTAACGCCGTTATGCCGTTCTATTCCGTCATATTTACACTGGGCTTTAAAGCCGTTATGACGGAATAGAACGTCAT
Organism: Bombina bombina; assembly: GCF_027579735.1. Lineage (NCBI taxonomy): Eukaryota > Metazoa > Chordata > Amphibia > Anura > Bombinatoridae > Bombina > Bombina bombina. The sequence goes on from NC_069500.1 coordinate 3,612,812, forward strand.
TTCAAACGGCTGTCCTGAAGCCTTCTGCGCTTCAAGGACTTGATCGCGGTCTGGAGGGCGTTCCTAGGGTTGTAGGGACGCCCCCCAGATGCGATCCAATAATTGAAATCTCGCGATCGTATGCACGATCGCGTAGTTTCAATTTGTCTACATCGGAACAGGTGTTCCGATGTAGACACTTTAACCCTGTCACGAAAGGGTTAAACGAGCTGGATACAAAACATGGTAAAAAAAGTAAGATACAGCAGAGGAAAAAGCCGTCTTTTGCGTTTCGGCCAATGGGTCTTATTCATAGACATAGGGAACACAGGTGTAAAAGGTATATAAATACTATTAGAAACAAGGTGATTCCATGCTGCTTAAATGGGACATAATAACACCACTCACTTAAGGGGGCAGTACACAAAATGTATATATATGAATACAACAGTACTGCAAATTATTATTTAAACTGACATGGCAGACTCATTATGGAGATGAGGGCAAGGGGGGGAGGGGAAAAGGAGGTACTGGGGATGGAGTAATATTTACATATGCTATAGAGAGAGAGAGAATAATATGGAGTGTACAATATATAAAATATATATGAACATAAATATAATTTTAGGTTGCCTAAATAATAATATATCATGCAAGATATCTAAAATTGTTAGAATAGTGTTAGTAATCTACAGATGATAGAATTATAACATTGAAGCTGCTTCAACTGCCCTCTAACTTACAACAGCTTGATTTTAAACACATCCTCTCCCAGAACTCAGAGAAAATACACAGATTTTTCCACTCAGCTGCAACAACTGCCCTCTAACTTACTACAGGTAGCCTTCTGGAAAACAGCTTCATTATATTTTACCTACCAAGTTGTTTTATTGTATGTGTTTGTATATTTAGTGATAATTCCTTTTGTTTTGTTTTTATTTTAAATGTATATATTACAGGCTGTGCTAGTCATAATTGGCATACCTCTAGCTCATTGCATATTTTATCAACTTTATGTCTGCCATTATGTTAAGTTAGTTTAAGCAGCTCTTGCCCATTTATCTGTCTATTTGTTTAATAGTTTTATTTCACCCTTGTATACCTCAGTCTCAGTCTTATCTCTGTAATATTTCGTTGATGTTTTTTTTTTGTTTCTGCATGATTGACCCTTAGCTTAAATGTCCATAAATGCACCCTCCCACCCCTTTAACACACTTTTGCTGGCCCATCATTAACCTAATATATCTCTCTCCTTCAGCTTGATTTTAAACACATCCTCTCCCAGAACTCACAGAAAATACAGATTTTTACACTCAGCTGCTTCAACTGCCCTCTAAGTTACAACAGGTAGCCTTCTGGAAAACAGCTTCCCTCCCACCCTACCCCTCACACCACCCACCCCAAGCTCATTTCCTCATTTTATAGATAGTCTCCCACACAACTTTCACTCTCCTGAAATGACAAGTGCAAACACTGATCAGCACATCCTTCCATTCCCTTAACCCTATAGAATACACAGTACTTTTGTAATATTATGTTTCATATACCTTTTGTTCCCTTATGTAATTGTTACAGTAATTCTGTGTCTTATGTTTTTAACTGGTTCCCAATTCTGTAAAAATGCTCAATATATTCATATTCCTTTTTGCTACCATTTGTCTCTCTAACAAACTACACTATTCAATTACTCCTCCCTCTCCACCTGCACTGTTCATTAGCCCATCTCTCTTAAACTCACCTTACTTTTGTACTCACAAACTTTACCTATTCCTAAACACTCTCTCTCCCCCCTGCAGCTCATCTCAAAAGCAGTCTCACTACTGCAAATCTGTATCTCATCTCATGTCACTCTCCCTCTTGATTCTACTTACTGCTGGTGACATCTCCCCTAATCCTGGTCCCCAACCACTGACAAGCCATGCACATCCATGTGTACCATCCCATAGACTCAGAAAACAAAACTCTGCACACCTTACTCATATTCCTCTTGCATCTAAAGCCACTACCCCTTTCACTTGTGCACTTCTATACATGACCTCTTCATCTCCCGCTCCCTCAACCTTCTGGCCCTAACAGAAACCTGGCTCTCTCCCCTAGACACAGCATCCACTGCTGCTCTGTCACATGGGGGTCTCCACTTCAGCCACACTCCTAGGTCTGGTAATAAACAAGGAGGTGGTGTAGGTATTTTACTTTCCTCTCGTTGCACCTTTCAACAAATACATCCTATCTCTTCCCTCACTTTTCCCTCATTCGAAACCCACATGATTCGCTTATTCTCCCCTCTCTCTGTACGTGTTGCAGTCATATACCGACCCCCTGGCTCCTCAACTCAATTTCTAGATCACTTGGCTGCCTGGCTACCCTATTTCCTTTCCTCAGACACCCCTGCCCTAATTCTTGGCGACTTCAATATCCCCCTTAACAATCCCACTGCCTCATCTGCTAAACAACTTCTGCAACTCACTTCCTCTTTCGGTCTGTCACAATGGACTGATTCTCCCACTCACAAAGATGGTCACTCTCTTGACCTGATCTTTAGCTATCGATGCACTCTCTCAAACTTCTCAAACTCCCCTTTTCCTCTCTCTGACCACCATCTCCTTACTTGCAACATATCATCCTTTCCTACAACTTTCCCTCCTTCTACTCCTCACACCAAACTTCACAGAAGCATTGTATCTTTAGATCAGCAACAACTTGCTAATTTCCTTAAACCGCTCCTCTCATCCTTCTCCTCCTTTTCCTGCTCTGAACAATCTATCTGCCACTATAATTCCACCCTTATATCCGTCCTTGACAATCTCGCCCCTCTTACCATTGCTCGGAAATCACACACTCATCCCCAGCCCTGGCATACTCCTCTGACACGGTACCTATGCAGATGTTCCCGTACTGCTGAACGGCATTGGAGAAAATCACGGAGTTCAACTGATTTTCTTCATTACAAATTCATCTTGAACTCCTACTACTCTGCCCTTAATCTCCACAAGCAACACTACTTCTCTACTCTTATCTCTAATCTTTCTTCAAACCCAAAACGTCTGTTCTCCACTTTCAATACTCTCCTCCGCCCTCCCCCACTTCCTAATACAACTTCTCTGTCAGCTCAAGACTTTGCCAGTCACTTCATTAACAAAATTGACTCCATCAGACATGAAATCAGCTCTCAACATAATTCCATTCTCTCCCCCCCCTCAAATGCTCTCACTCAACCACAACCCTCATAACCTGAAACTTAGTTCATTCTCCCCTGTTACTGAGGAAGAAGTTTCGGCACTTACACTGCCCTCTCACCTCACTACCTGTCCCCTTGACCCTATCCCCTCACAGCTACTCCCCTCCCTCTCTGCTACCCTTACCCCTATACTAACACACATTTTCAACCTCTCCCTCAGCACTGGTACATTTCCCTCATCAATGAAACATGCACTGGTCACACCTATCCTCAAAAAACCTTCCCTTGATCCTACCTCCCCATCCAACTACCGCCCTATTTCCCTCCTCCCTCTTGCTTCAAAGCTTCTCGAAAAACTAGTATATGCACGCCTATCCCATTTCCTTACGTTAAACTCCCTTCTTGACCTGCTGCAATCTGTATTTCGTCCCTATCACTCCACAGAGACAGCTATTGTTAAGGTCACCAACGACCTACTTACACCAAAATCAAAAGGCCACTTCTCTCTGCTTATCCTCCTTGATCTGTCCGCAGCCTTTGACACTTTCAACCACCCTCTTTTGCTCCAAACCCTCCAATCCTTCGGCATCTGTGACACAGCCCTTTCGTGGCTCTCTTCCTACCTATCAAACCGTACCTTCAGTGTAGCCTTCTCTGGGGCCTCCTCTGCCCCGTCACCACTTTCTGTCGGAGTACCACAAGGCTCGGTCCTCGATCCCCTTCTATTCTCAATCTATACGTCATCACTAGGTTCCCTAATTAAGTCCCACAGTTTCCAATATCATTTGTATGCCGATGACACCCAAATCTACTTCTCTGCACCAGACCTATCTCCTTCCTTGCTAACCCGTGTCACTAACTGTCTTTCTCACATCTCTTCCTGGATGTCCTTTCACTACCTCAAGCTAAATCTCTCCAAAACTGAGCTCCTCATTTTCCCCACTTCTTCCAAAATCTCCACCCCCAATATCTCTATAACTGTCGACAACTCCATTATTACCCCTACCCCGCATGCTCGATGTCTCGGGGTCACATTTGACTCAGATCTTTCCTTCACTCCTCACATTCAGTCCTTGGCTAAAGCCTGCCGCTTCCACCGTAAAAACATCTCCAAAATTAGACACTTCCTTACACAAGACACAACTAAGATTTTAATCCACTCTCATTCTTTCCCGCCTTGATTACTGCAACTCTGTCCTCTCTGGTCTCCCCACCTGCCGCCTAGCTTCCTTACAATCCATAATGAATGCCTCTGCCAGACTCATCTTCCTTACACGCCGCTCTTCATCTGCTGCTCCTCTCTGCTAATCCCTTCACTGGCTTCCTCTTGCCTCTAGGATCAAACACAAAATTCTCACTCTGACATACAAAGCCCTCAACTGCACTGCTCCCCCCTCAGACCTTGTCTCCAGATACTCTCCCTCCCATCCCCTTCGCTCTGCTCATGACCTCCTCCTCTCCTCCTCTCTGGTTACCTCATCGCACTCCCATTTACAGGACTTCTACAGACTGGCTCCCATCTTGAGGAACTCTCTGCCTCGCTCCACAAGACTCTCCCCTAGTTTTAACAGCTTGAAGCGCTCCCTAAAGACTGTTCAGGGATGCATACAACCTACGCTAACCTTACTTTATACCAGTTCCACTCCTCCATTGCTATCCCCTGAACCCCCTTAAGTTCAGCTGTTTGTAGATCACCTTCTTAAGAGCTAATTACAACAGTGCAACTCTTGGCAGGGCCCTCTACCCATCTGATCCCTTTAATTGTTTTGTTGTACTACCCTCTGTTTACAGCGCTGCGGAATCTGTTGGCGCTCTACAAATAACCGATAATAATAATAATAATAATTGAAGCCCTCTTATGTAGAGGTACTCAATATAGTGGAATGAATTAACTTTCAGCTATGTCAAAAAGATAGAGCACTATAGAGTTGTTAAACTAATTTAAATGCTTATTAATGTTGCCACAAATTGATTATATCTCCATCTATATTCAATCCCTTGGGTCTCCTAGTTTGTAAAATGAAGATCCAAAATGCCTCTCTGTGGAGAAGTCTATTAATTCTACCACCTCCCCTAACCTTAGGACGGACATGTTCAATGACTTGCCAGCTGAAAGTAGATACATTTTGAGCGTGGCTATATATAAAATGCCTAGCCAGATCAGAGACTTCTCTGCCATTTCTGATGTGATTAAGGTGTTCTCTAATCCTCACCCTTACTTCAAGGGTGGAACAGCCCGTGTATTGGACTTCACAGTGGGTGCATTCTATTAGATAGACCACAAAGGTGGTTCGGCAGTTGGAGCAACAGTCAAGGTTGTACACTTTCTGTGTGTATCTTGATTGAAATTGTGAACCTACCTTGGTGTTGGAACAAGCTATGCATTTTGTAAAATGACACTTAAAGTGTCCCTTGACTGTTAGCCAGCTGCTCGGTCTCTCCCTAGATTTTTTTAGAACGCTGGGAGATACCAGATTACCTATTGTGCAGGCTCTCCTAGAGACAAAATTGCACCCCTTGCCTGCATAATCTTTGAGGCTGTCGTCTGCTGTTACTATAGGGGGGTGTTTAGAGATGATTCCACAAATCTCCTTGTATTAAGGGCTAGATGTGGTGGCAAAGAGAGGTTTTGATCTATCAAATCTATTATTGGATTGGGCATTGAGATCCTTCAATAGATTCTCTCTATTCAGTCGTGAGACCTCTAAGAGAGCTCTATTAAGTATTTTGGGTTTGTACCCCCTGTGAATGAGAGCCTGTTTCATTTTCTCACTCTCAGCAATGAAGTCCGATTCCTCCGAGCAATTCCTCTGAGCAATTAAATTTTATATGTATAAAGTGGCCTTTGGCCACTCCAAAGCCAGTATGTCTTGGGTGACAACTACTGGCATGAAGGGTAGCATTCAAAGAGTACAAAAGTGAACAGATAAGGAGCACCGAGCAAGTGTAGGGATACAAAAATAGACTTTATTTGAAATATCGTAAAAACGAAAGGGTTGCGCACAACCCAGGGTAAAACACTAGAGTGGTTTAAGGGATAGATAATACATAGGCTGACATGTTTCAGCGTTTAGCCGTACTTCAAGCCTCGTGTAAAACATTTCACACAGGTGCCAATAAAAACAATTCCCTGCATTACCGATTGGTCTGGAGGCACACACCTTCACTAACAAAGTCCAATCGGATATTCCCTGTTACATTCATTCCCTCTCTCTAATTGAAAGCTCAAATATTGTGTAGTGTTTGAATTAAATGTATAAACTCCCTTACTAATTGCCAAACTCAGTTAACTTATACTAGAGTCTACTGCTCGCTATACATATAAAAATGAGAGATGCCACTCGTTGTGGGAGCGAGAGACAACTGCAAAACACCTTACATTGCAATGGTGCTAAGTGACTGCTTGTTAGAACTTCTGAGTGTGAGAGGCAAGTATGTATGTATTTTACATTGACACAACTGTTTAATATACAACTGTAGATATCTATAAATGTAAATATAAGGGGGCGTATTATATACACTACTTATTGTAAATTAAATTAACCCCAAACTTTACAATAAGTGTTCAGTTATTTACACATCTCACCGCCATAATGTGCTAAAGGCTACAATATAAGGTGCAAAATTATAAGGGCATAATTGAAGCACCTTTTGAATAATGAAAGTTACCTAGAAATGAGCAAATAGTTATATACAATCAAAAGGCAATATGCCTAGGCCCTTTAAATGAGTAAATAAATAAATATGTATAAATTTATAAATTTGTACTCAACAACACCAGGGTATCTAGAGAGTTACCAAAAGTTGATCAGGTTAGATTCAGAGTTGAGGCCCTCTGGTACCCTGGTTCTCTACCTGAATATCCAGAAGGCCTCACGTTCCGCCAGCTTTCTGGTCCTGTTTTCCCCTTGTTAAAACAGTTAAAACAGTGGACAGAACCAAACTACTTGATAGGGCCAAAATACAGCCTAACAAAAGTGCAGGATCTACCAGTGATAATATTCTTTTTATCACAGAATATTCAAAGCAGAGTATCCACAAATTTGCAGAATAATTAAGAAACACTTCCCCTTAATTTCAGCTGATGATGGCCTCCAAGGTGTTGTGGAGGGGGGGGATTAGGTTTGCATATAGAAGAAGAAAAACAGTGGGAAACATAGTAGCAGCAACTAGATTGAAGACCAAGACTAGAGACAATTCCTCCTGGCTTAGACTTAATGGGATGTTTCGCTGCAACCATATGACCTGTGTAGCATGTGCTTATTATTCAAAAGGTGCTTCAATTATGCCCTTATATTGTAGCCTTTAGCACATTATGGAGGTGAGATGTGTAAATAACTGAACACTTAATTAAATTAACCCCTCAATTTACAATAAGTAGTGAATATAATACGCCCCTTTATATTTACATTTATAGATATCTACAGTTGTATATAGGGAGTGCAGAATTATTAGGCACGTTGTATTTTTGAGGATTAATTTTATTATTGAACAACAACCATGTTCTCAATGAACCCAAAAAACTCATTAATATCAAAGCTGAATAGTTTTGGAAGTAGTTTTTAGTTTGTTTTTAGTTTTAGCTATTTTAGGGGGATATCTGTGTGTGCAGGTGACTATTACTGTGCATAATTATTAGGCAACTTAACAAAAAACAAATATATACCCATTTCAATTATTTATTTTTACCAGTGAAACCAATATAACATCTCAACATTCACAAATATACATTTCTGACATTCAAAAACAAAACAAAAACAAATCAGTGACCAATATAACCACCTTTCTTTGCAAGGACACTCAAAAGCCTGCCATCCATGGATTCTGTCAGTGTTTTGATCTGTTCACCATCAACATTGCGTGCAGCAGCAACCACAGCCTCCCAGACACTGTTCAGAGAGGTGTACTGTTTTCCCTCCTTGTAAATCTCACATTTGATGATGGACCACAGGTTCTCAATGGGGTTCAGATCAGGTGAACATGGAGGCCATGTCATTAGATTTTCTTCTTTTATACCCTTTCTTGCCAGCCACGCTGTGGAGTACTTGGACGCATGTGATGGAGCATTGTCCTGCATGAAAATCATGTTTTTCTTGAAGGATGCAGACTTCTTCCTATACTACTGCTTTAAGAAGGTGTCTTCCAGAAACTGGCAGTAGGACTGGGAGTTGAGCTTGACTCCATCCTCAACCTGAAAAGGCCCCACAAACTAATCTTTGATGATACCAGCCCAAACCAGTACTCCACCTCCACCTTGCTGGCGTATGAGTCGGACTGGAGCTCTCTGCCCTTTACCAATCCAGCCACGGGCCCATCCATCTGGCCCATCAAGACTCACTCTCATTTCATCAGTCCATAAAACCTTAGAAAAATCAGTCTTGAGATATTTCTTGGCCCAGTCTTGACGTTTCAGCTTGTGTGTCTTGTTCAGTGGTGGTCGTCTTTCAGCCTTTCTTACCTTGGCCATGTCTCTGAGTATTGCACACCTTGTGCTTTTGGGCACTCCAGTGATGTTGCAGCTCTGAAATATGGCCAAACTGGTGGCAAGTGGCATCTTGGCAGCTGCACGCTTGACTTTTCTCAGTTCATGGGCAGTTATTTTGCGCCTTGGTTTTTCCACACGCTTCTTGCGACCCTGTTGACTATTTTGAATGAAACGCTTGATTGTTCGATGATCACGCTTCAGAAGCTTTGCAATTTTAAGAGTGCTGCATCCCTCTGCAAGATATCTCACTATTTTTGACTTTTCTGAGCCTGTCAAGTCCTTCTTTTGACCCATTTTGCCAAAGGAAAGGAAGTTGCCTAATAATTATGCACACCTGATATAGGGTGTTGATGTCATTAGACCACACCCCTTCTCATTACAGAGATGCACATCACCTAATATGCTTAATTGGTGGTAGGCTTTCGAGCCTATACAGCTTGGAGTAAGACAACATGCATAAAGAGGATGATGTGGTCAAAATACTCATTTGCCTAATAATTCTGCACTCCCTGTATTAAACAGTTGTGTCAGACTTGCATCTCACACTCAGAAGTTCTAACAAGCAGTCACTTAGCACCATTGCAATGTAAGGTGTTTTGCAGTTGTCTCTCGCTCCCACAACAAGTGGCATCTCTCATTTTTATATGTATAGCGAGCAGTAGACTCTAGTATAAGTTAACTGAGTTTGGCAATTAGTAAGGGAGTTTATACATTTAATTCAAACACTACACAATATTTGAGCTTTCAATTAGAGAGAGGGAATGAATGTAACAGGGAATATCCGATTGGACTTTGTTAGTGAAGGTGTGTGCCTCCAGACCAATCGGTAATGCAGGGAATTGTTTTTATTGGCACCTGTGTGAAATGTTTTACACGAGGCTTGAAGTACGGCTAAACGCTGAAACATGTCAGCCTATGTATTATCTATCCCTTAAACCACTCTAGTGTTTTACCCTGGGTTGTGCGCAACCCTTTCGTTTTTACGATATTTCAAATAAAGTCTATTTTTTATCCCTACACTTGCTCGGTGCTCCTTATCTGTTCACTTTTGTACACATTTTTGGCCATAGTGAGCATGAGTGAGTTACAGGGACCCTGCAGGGGAACGGTTAACCTGCCTTGTAACCAAAGGAGGATCCAGCAAGGGTTGGAAGCTTGGGTGGAGGCGGATAAGAAGAAACTGATCCTTTACATGGAGCAACATCAGCTGTATGCAATGCAGAAAGAAAAATTCGCAATGGATAAATGAAATCTCCCTACCACCATAAAGCAGCCTTGAAAACCGGACCTGTGAGTAAAAAGCATTTGCTGTTGTCTAACTCTCTAAACGCATTGTTGTTATCTAAGTGTATCCAATAATCTAACACAGGGGAAAGTGTCGATTGTCATTTGGATTTTATGGACTGTGAGCATTGTGTGCAGTATAGTACGTTTTTACTTTTACTCTCAATGCACTCCATTTAGAGACGTTATTTAGAGGTTTCAAAAGTTTGTTTAATAAGAACTGCATTAAAAAAAACACATTTTTGCTATGGCAATTTCAAATGATATAACCGTATGATAAGTGTGAGATCCTTCTTTCCCACTTTCTGTAGTGTTCGAAGAGATTGGCTTCCTGTAGAGAGTGCTGTTAATTTTGGAGGTAGTGGGGATACCCATTAGAAAAACATCCAAATATGCTATATTAGTTTTGTGATATTGGTGTGTGAACTGTAAACCAAACTCATTACAATTTAGGAAATCAATGAAATCTAGTGACTCCTCCTCCGTACCAGACCAGATAAGAAGGAGGTCATCGATGTAGCGTTTTTACTTTTGTATAGACTCCCTAAAGGGGTTTTTTTCTCCAAAGACGTGGGACCTCTCCCAGACGCCCATATAAATGATGGCGTAAGCTGGTGCAAATTTCACACCCACCCTCAAATTGGAATACGTTATGCTTGAGGAGGAAATCAAGGACCCTACAAACATAACCTCTAATAGTAGGATGGTAATTGCTATGTTTAGTGAGGAACATATCAACCGCTTCAACCCCTAGATTATGCGGGATGGCCAAGTAGAGCCCCACAACGTCTATAGTGAGCCAGGAAGAATTCACATTCCATTCCAAACCATCCAGTTTGGAAAGCAAATGTTTAGTAAGTTCAAACAAAGAGGATACCCTGTGAAATTAATTGATAGTGAGATTATAAAAGCACAGGAATTAGGAGAAAAAAATATTGCTAAAATTAAGAAAGATAATGAACAAAGGGTGGTATGTGTCACACAATTCAACCCTAAGAGTAAAGAAATTAGCAATATTATTTCTAAGCACTGGCACATCTTGAAGAATTGTAATTTAAATGTTGAATCCTTCAAAAAACCTCCTATGATGTCATATCGTAGGGTTCAAAATTTGGGTGACATATTAGTTAAAAATTATTTAGGTTCTAACAAAAGACAAACAAATATTACAAGTAGAAGCTATGGAACCTTTCCAAGCTTAGGTTGTGCCAGTTGTAGCACAGTTATTAAAGGGGTAGAGTTCCAACACCCGCAAACAGAAAAAAATTTGGCATTAAAAATCACTATACGTGTGACTCTTCCTATGTCGCATAGCTAATTAAATGCACATGTTCCAAGATTTACATTAGAGAGATTACAAGGAGGGTACGAGATAGGATGAGTCAACACAGATCTAATATCAGATGTGGTGATCAGGAAGCCCCCTTATCGTGCCATTTTTTAAGTGCAGGCCACAGTATTAGCCAGCTAAGGTGGAAAATAATTGATTGAGTAGATAAATTAAGATGGGGTGGTAATAGGGAATCAGTACTAAAACCAAAATAATCCTATTGGATACATAAATTGGATACATTGATCCCTAAAGGCATCAATAGAGACCTGGACCTCAAAGTATTTCTATAATGTGCATTAATAATATGTGAATTAATATGTCAAAATGTTCTGTATATTCTAACATCAATATGTACATAGGTAAATGGTATATTGTTTTTAACTTTATATATGTGTTTAACTGTAATAATAAATGTAACCACTAGGTGGTAGTATTAGGTGATATAATTAACTTTGTAACAATATAAAATGGGTTAATATGTAGGCCTATAAATGCATCTAAACAGATGAGGCCCATTAGCATGATTAAGGGATAATCTCCCGAAACGTTGCTACAACCTGTTTGTACCTCCATGGGAGAAGAAGTTAAATAAAATTTGTTGAAAAGGAAGGTGCTGTGGAATTTCTTGTTTCCTGCATTTATAGAGGTTAGACAGTCCCTCTCACCACTTGCATCTGAGTCTACCTGGGAGCTGTTTAGTTTGCGACTAGTATCTTTTAGGTAAGAGGGTAGTTAATAAACAAGAGGTAACAGAAGAGACTCAACCCATGAAGATATGTTCTCCAAAAGGGAGCCTATTCTGGAGACAATAGGTCTTCTCCTCACCTCCTCCAAGGATTTGTGGACCTTGGGGAGGTGATGGAAGATATGGGTCACTGGACTAAAAACCAAAAGAAAGTTGTACGTGTCAAGATCAATTACACCCTCATAAAGTCCATCATCTAAGATGTCTAAGAGTTGACCCTTGAATCTATCTGTATGTTTCCCTGACAAACTGGTATATACATCAGTATCACTAAGTTGTCTGATAGCTTCTGAGATGTAGAATTCTTTATTTAGGACAACTATAGAGCCGCCTTTATCCGCCTGTTTGACTATATCATCATCAGCCATTAAGGAAGATAATGCATGCTGTAATTCAGGCTTAAGATTCGAATGGCCCTTGTTGTGCTCCCTGGACAGTTTAATAAGATTCTCCTCTACTCTATGGTGGAACGCTTCCAGAAAGGGGCCCCTGTCTCTCACTGGGTAAAAAATGGAGCGGGTTTAAAATTACCATGACTACTCTTAAGTGAAGTAACATCAAGATCTGGATTTTCACTCAAATCCAGTAGGGTTAAGTAATCACAGCTTTCAGGAAAATTAAAGAAGTCATAAATTTTAGGGAGGGAATTTGAAATTAAATAATTAGTGCTGAATGATAGATCTATGTCTAGTGCATAATCAGAATTATCCTTCCAGAAGTATTTTTTAAGAGTAAGGTCCCTAACTAACCTATTAACATCCACAATTGTTTCAAACAAGTTACCTTTCTTAGTAGGAAAAAAACCAAGGCCCAAAGTCAGGACTTCTAATTCTGATTTATACAGCACTTTATTAGATAAATGAATGACTTTTAGATCTGATATCTGTTTTGCGAAATCCCCTTGCCCTTTCTCTTCTTGCGGGGTGCCCTCTTCCTCTGTGTACGTTTCCTCCTCCTTCCCTGACACAGGTGGCCTGACAAAAATCCTGTTCTGTGTTGTATTAATGTGAGTAAGAGCACTTGTACTGGCAAATCCGATATCCTTCTCAGTGTCTGTGAGGAATTCAATTGCTTTAGCTTCAGATAAAGTTAAGGTATCAGACTTGCCAGTACGACTCTGTAACCTAGTGATAATTGGTTCTGATCTTGTATTTTTATTGTTGCCTCGAGGTAAATAATTACTAGAGTTTTGTATAATTCCCTTAGGTTTAACTACTGGTTCGTCTTCACCACTGGAACCACTTCTAACTGATTGATTTATAGGTTCCTCATCTGTGTTCTCTGTATCAGAGAAGGTAACCTGTTTCTTGGATGCCTTATATCCCGACCTTGATCTGCTCCTACGCTGCCTGCTGTGTCTGGAGTTGCCTCTATGTTGCCAAGTATATACCTTTATTGTTTATATAATCCTCATTATCTCTATTAAATTTTCTAAATTTGTAATTATCAAGATCTATTCTAAATTTAGAGATAGTCTCACTAAGTAATTTGTCAAGGTCATTAAATTTGGGGTGCTCTATAAAGGTATTTAATTCTGCCTGTATATGTGCCAGATCTGGTCTGATGTTGACCAATTGAGTTTCTTTGAATTTTATAATTAACAACATTAATTTTTTTGAACATTCACTAAGAATATTATTCCAGGCAGATATAAAGTCCAGGTCTTCCACTTGAAAAGTTGGAAATTTATTGAGCCTTAAACCTCTAGGAATAAGGTCAAGTTGCAAATACATTTCTAAAGCTTTTTTGTCCCACAATGTCCTGTATTCTTTTAGTAGGGTACTTTCCATGCTTAAAAAGGTTTCACTTTTAAATATCTCTGTAATTGAATATATATTTCTTTCATGTAATTGGCAAGAGTCCATGAGCTAGTGATGTATGGGATATACAATCCTACCAGGAGGGGCAAAGTTTCCCAAACCTCAAAATGCCTATAAATACACCCCTCACCACACCCACAATTCAGTTTTACAAACTTTGCCTCCTATGGAGGTGGTGAAGTAAGTTTGTGCTAAGATTTCTACGTTGATATGTGCTTCTCAGCTTTTTTGAAGCCTCTTTCCTCTCAGAGTACAGCGAATGTCAGAGGGATGTGAAGGGAGTATCATCTATTGAATGCCATGGTTTTCCTCATGGGATCTATTTAATAGGTTCTTTGTTATCGGTCGTAGAGATTCATCTCCTACCTCCCTTTTCAGATCGACGATATACTCTCATATTCAATTACCTCTACTGATAACCATTTCAGTACTGGTTTGACTATCTGCTATATGTGGATGGGTGTCTTCAGGTAAGTATGTTTTTTATTACTTAAGACACTCTCAGCTATGGTTTGGCACTTTATGTATTTTATAAAGTTCTAAATATATGTATTGTACTTACATTTGCCATGATTCAGGTTTCAGTATATTTACTTTTGCAGACTGTCAGTTTCATATCTGGGAAATGCATTTTTTAGAAATGTATTTCTTACCTGGGGTGTAGTCTTTTTTCAATCGACTGTCTTTTTCTAAATCGAGGGCAGAATTAGGCTCGCAAAGGTGCAAAATGCTAAAGTTTATTGTGTAATTTTTGGCGCAAGATTTTTTGCCGTGAAGTTACGTTTGTTGACTCAAATTCGTCATTTCCAGTGTCTTAGTTGACGTTGGGTCCTTTCACAAGGTTGCGTCATCTATGACGCAAGTGTGTCGTTTCCAGACGTTTTTGGAGCAAAAAAATATTTTTCTGCTTGTTGTGCGTCATACTTGGCGCCAAATATTTTCATTATTTTAGACCCCATTCCTATTTGCCTCTTGCCTTTTTTCTATGTCACAGGGCTATTCTGTTTGCATTTTTTCCCATTCCTGAAACTGCCATAAAAGGAAATTAATAATTTTGCTTTATATGTTGTTTTTTTCTCTTACATTTGAAAGATGTCTCAATCTGTTCATGTCTCAGAATTCACTGCTGGATCCCTGCTGCCTGATAACAGTTCTACCAAAGCTAAGTGCATTTGTTGTAAACATGTGGAGATTATACCTCCAGATGTGGTTTGTAATAGTTGTAATGATAAGCTTTTGTGGAGATTATACCTCCAGCTGTGGTTTGTAATAGTTGTCATGATAATTTTGCTTTATATGTTGTTTTTTTCTCTTAAATTTGCAAGATGTCTCAATCTGTTCATGTCTCAGAATTCACTGCTGGATCCCTGCTGCCTGATAACAGTTCTACCAAAGCTAAGTGCATTTGTTGTAAACTTGTGGAGATTATACCTCCAGCTGTGGTTTGTAATAGTTGTCATGATAAGCTTTTACATGCAGATAATGTATCCATCAGTAGTAGTTCATTACCTGTTGCTGTTCCCTCAACATCTAATGCACTTTTCATAAGGTTGATGACATTTCAAAGGACCAGCAACATACTGAATTATCCTTCTCTGATGAGGATCTATCTGATTCAGAAGATCCTGCCTCAGATATTGACACTGATAAATCCTCTTATTTATTTAAATTGGAGTATATTCGTTCTTTGTTAAAAGAAGTGTTGATTACATTGGATATGGAGGAAACTAGTCCTCTTGATATTAAAACTAGTAAATGTTTAAATTCTGTTTATAAACCTCCTGTGGTTATTCCAGAGGTTTTTCCAGTTCCTGATGCTATTTCTTATATGATTTCTAAGGAATGGAATAAGCCTGGTACTTCTTTTATTCCTTGTTCAAGGTTTAAAAAATTGTATCCTTTGCCAGAAGTTAGATTGGAGTTTTGGGAGAAGATCCCCAAAGTTGATGGGGCTATCGCTACTCTTGCTAAACGTACTACTATTCCTACGGAAGATAGTACTTCTTTTAAAGATCCTTTAGATAGAAAACTTGAATCTTATCTAAGGAAAGCTTATTTATATTCAGGTCATCTTCTTAGGCCTGCAATTTCTTTGGCTGATGTTGCAGCTGCTTCAACTTTTTGGTTGTATACTTTAGCGCAACAAGTATCGGATCATGATTTGTCTAGCATTGTTAAGTTGATTCAACATGCTAATAATTTCATTTGTGATGTCATTTTTGATATTATCAAAATTGATGTTAAATCTATGTCTTTAGCTATTTTAGCTAGAAGAGCTTTGTGGCTCAAATCTTGGAATGCTGATATGACTTCTAAATCCAGATTGCTTTCTCTTTCTTTCCAAGGTAATAGATTATTTGGTTCTCAGCTGGATTCAATAATTTCAACTGTTACTTGGGGGAAGGGAGTTTTTTTGCCACAGGATAAAAAACCTAAGGGTAAATCTAAAGCTTTTAACCGTTTTCGTTCCTTTCGTCAAAATAAGGAACAGAAACCTAATCCTTCCCCCAAGGAGTCTGCTTCCAATTGGAAACCTTCTTCAAATTGGAATAAATCCAAGCCATTTAAGAGATCAAAACCAGCCCCCAAGTCTGCATGAAGGTCCGGCCCTCATTCCAGCTCAGCTGGTAGGGGGCAGAATAACATTTTTCAAAGATGTTTGGATCAATTCGGTCCAAAATCATTGGATTCAGAGTATTGTCTCTCAGGGGTACAGAATAGGATTCAGAGTAAGACCGCCGCCTGTGAGAAGATTGTTTTTCTCTCACATAATCCGGTAAACCCAGTAAAGGCTCAGGTTTTTCTGAAGTGTGTTTTAGACCTGGAGTTATCAGGGGTAATCATGCCAGTTCCGTTTCAGGAACAGGGTCTGGGGCTTTATTCAAATCTATTCATTGTCCCAAAGTAAGAGAATTCATTCAGACCAGTTTTGGATCTAAAGATTTTGAATCGATATGCAAGGGTACCAACTTTCAAAATATATAACTATAAGGACTATTCTGCCTTTTGTTCAGCAAGGGCATTATATGTCCACAATAGACTTACAGGATGCATATCTTTATATTCTGATTCATCCAGATCATTATCAGTTCCTGAGATTCTCTTTTCTAGACAAGCATTACCAATTTGTTGCTCTTCCTTTTGGCCTAGCGACAGCTCCAAGAATCTTCTCAAAGGTTCTAGGTGCCCTACTCTCTGTAATAAAAGAGCGGGGGTATTGCGGTGTTTCCTTATTTGGACAATATCTTGGTACTCGCTCAGTCTTTGTCAGGGTGCCAGGAATGGGACTGAGACGAGAAGTGCAAAATGAATCACACCTTTATTAATAGCAAAAAATTATAAAATGTCTTCAAGTCAAATAACAAGCCAGGAGTCAAAACCAGAGATGGTAGTCAGACGAGCCAAGTCAGGAGCCAAAGTGAATAGTCAGATGAGCCGGAATCAGGAACCAGGAGAACAGCAGAGTCCAGAACAAGCCAGGGATCAGGAACCAGGAATGACGTTAGGCACCCAGGTAATACACAGGAACTCTCACAAACAGGTCTCAGACAACACAAAGGCAAAGCATACTGAACAGAGGCCCTTTAAATAATAAATGATGACATCACAATTCTGAGACTGCATCCTGTCTCACATGGATGATGCACAACAGTCTGGCCATAAGAGGAAGTGCAGGAAATGAGCCGCATCCCCCACAATGCACCAAGTCAGGAAGAGAGGTGAGTAAAATGGCTGCCAGCAGCACATGGCAAACACAACAGGGAAAAACCCTGACAGTACCCTCCCCTCAACGACCCCTCCTCCACGGGAGGACAAAAGGCTTATTGGGGAAACGGGCATGGAAGGCACGGAGGAGGGCGGGAGCATGAACATCAGAGGAGGGAACCCAAGAACGCTCCTCCGGACCGTAGCCCCTCCAGTGAACCAAATACTGTACACGGCCCCTGGACATACGAGAGTCAATAATGCTGCTGACCTCATACTCCTCATGGTTGTCAACAAAGATAGGACGGGGATGATGCAACACAGTGGTAAACCGATTACAAACCAATGGTTTCAAGAGGGAGACGTGAAAAACATTGGAGATGCGCATAGCAGGAGGAAGGTCAAGAGCGTAGGCCACAGGATTAACCAGTCGGAGTATTCGAAAAGGACCAACATAACGGGGAGCCAATTTATTGGCAGGCACACGAAGGTTCAAGTTGCGGGAGGACAGCCAAACTCTCTCACCAACCTGGTAGGAAGGTGCGGGCAGACACCTACGATCAGCCTGGAACTTTTGGCGCTGCATAGAACGATGAAGGCAATCCTGAATCTGCACCCATGTGGAACGGAGTTGCCGGAGATGCTCCTCCAAAGCCGGAATACCCTGAGACATGAATGAATCGGGCAACAAGGATGGTTGAAACCCATAATTCGCCATGAACGGGGATAACTTGGAGGAAGCATTAATAGCACTATTACGAGCAAACTCTGCCCAAGGTAACAATTCAGACCAATTATTGTGGTGATGTCATGTCCCTTTAAATATGGGAGTGTCTATCCTGCTTCAGCCCTATATAACTCCTTACCACACTCTCCTAGTTGATTAGTATTGGAGTCTTATGCTATAGGACTGCTACAGCCAAGCCTATCTTCTCTGCAAACTGTGTCTGCCTCTGCCTTTTTTGCCTGTCAGTTCCGGATTTCACAGAGCGGTGACGTCACACGCCATCCTGCTTCAGACAGCAGCAACACACTGTTCAGCTGCACTGTCTCCCAGACTGCCAGGACTTGCAAGTTCCTAATTCCTGCGGACCCTCTAATAATTTCTCAAGTAAGACCTGCTCTTAACACTCACTCTCCTGTGACTCAAATCATATATGAGCATACCAGACTCTTGTTTATCATATATATTTGCAATTGCTAAATCTATCTGAGCCAACTTTAACTAGCTATCTTAAAATACTCACTAAAGTTTGTTACTTATTATTTAGCCTTTTGCCTGATCTCTTTTTATTGCCAGTACTACTGAAATTCCAAACTAGTTTGTAAATATATTTTTCTATGTATCCATACTGGGGTTTCTATGTGTTACACTGCTGCAATTGTTTAGTGTTTACTCACAGGTGGCAGCTGTAGTGTAATCACCATTAACCCCTGCTAATAACTGAACTATGATGTCTGGGACTATCTTTTACTCTAATAGTAATTAATGATAATTCCCAGTATTCTTTGAACAACACACATACTATTTTAAGTTTATTCCTTTTAACTCAGCAGTTGAGGTTCTTGAAAATAAATTCCTTGCCTTACAGGATACGGCAAGACTTAAATTCTGACAGAATACTAAGCCAGAAAAAAATAAGCATGGACCCAGCTGAGATAACCGCACACATGCAAACCCTTAGTCATAGGGTAGATTTACTCACTGATGGGTTAAATACCCTAAAGGCAGAAAATTATAATTTAAAAGCTTATATAAAAGATATTGTAGAAACAAAAATTCATGCTATAGAACCACAAGTCAGTCTCCCTGAATTATTTAAAGGTGATAGAACACAATTCAGAGATTTTAGAAATGCATGTTTTCTTTTGTTTACCCTAAAACCACAGACATATCCCACAGATAGAGTAAAGGTTCTAACAACCATATCTTTTCTTAGAGGTGAGCCCAGGAGCTGGGCAAACAGTTTTTTTGAAACAAATGATAACATACTCAATTCATTAGATGCTTTCTTTACCGCCTTAGCCCAGTTGTATGATGATCCTTATAAACAAATCACTGCCGAAAATGCCATGAGGTAATTGAAGCAAAAGAAAAGATATGTAGAGGAGTATATCACTGAATTTAAGAAATGGACAAAAGATAGCCAATGGAATAACCTTTCTCTAAGGAATCAATTCCGACTAGGCTTGTCTGATGGTATTAAAGATGAGTTATCTCGAGTTGACCTTCCCCCCACCTTAGAAGAATTAATAAATCTCAGTATCACTATTGATAGACGCCTTAGGGAAAGGCAACAGGAAAGGTCTTACCAGGACACCACTCAAAAACGTCATACCCACACCCCTGCACACATACCACCAATAAAGCCCCCCACTGAGCCTATGGACATTGGGTTTGTGAAAGGACCACTTACAGCACAGGAGAAACTAAGACGCCGCAGTCAAAATCTCTGCATGTATTGTGCAGCAGAGGACCATGGGGTTAAGGACTGTCCTGCGCTTCAGCGACAGAGCCACGGTAAGACAATGTCACATACTGAATGTTTAGGTAGTTATACCTCTGCTACAACCTACCATAAATTCCCACTTCTTTTACAGTGGGACCAATGTCGCCTCAACGCCAGTGGGATCATTGATTCAGGAGCAACTGCAAACTATATTGATGTACAATATACTAAGGATAATAAAATACCTTTGGTGAAAAAGCAGACTCCTGTGTATTTGCGAGTTATTGATGGTAATAATATGGCCTCAGGCCCCGTAATGTATGAAACTGTACCTTTACTTGTAGTGACACAAGACCATCATAGGGAATTTCAAACCTTTGATGTAATTTCATCCCCCATTGTACCCATCATTCTAGGGTTAAACTGGCTATCACTACACAACCCCTGTATAGTCTGGTCACCATTCTCCATTTGTTTTAACTCTCACTACTGTATAGACATGTGCGGTTCGTTTCGGATTAATTCGGAAATTCGGTAAATTCGGAGATTCGGATCGATTCTGATTTCCGAATTAAAATACTTCCGAATCTACCGAATGAATCCGAAATAGCTGCCGTATCTCCGAATAAATCCGAATTAGCTCGGTAAAATTCGGCATTTCCCCATAGGAAACAATGGGAGTTTCGGCTGAAAAAAAACTAACACCGCAGCCCCATTGTTTCCTATGGGAAAACACTAAGTCTGCACCTAACACCCTAACATGTACCCCGAGTCTCTAAACACCCCTAATCTAACACTTATTAACCCCTAATCTGCTGCCTCCGCTATCGCTGACACCTGCATTATTTTATTAACCCCTAATCTGCCGACCGAATATCGCCGCCGCCTACATTATAGCTATTAACCCCTAATCTGCTGTCCCTAACACCGCCGACCCCTACATTATAGTTATTAACCCCTAATCTGCCTCCCCCAACGTCGCCGCAATCTAACTACAAGTATTAACCCCTAATCTGCCGACCCGATATCGCCGCCGCCTACATTATAACTATTAACCCCTAATCTGCTGTCCCTAACACCGCCGACCCCTACATTATAGTTATTAACCCCTAATCTGCCTCCCAAAACGTCGCCGCAATCTAACTATAAGTATTAACCCCTAATCTGCCGACCCGATATCGCCGCCGCCTACATTATAGCTATTAACCCCTAACCTGCTGTCCCTAACACCGCCGACCCCTACATTATAGTTATTAACCCCTAATCTGCCTCCCCCAACGTCGCCACAATCTAACTACAAGTATTAACCCCTAATCTGCCGACCGCAAATCGCCGCCACTATAATAAATGTATTAACCCCTAAACCGCCGCACTCCCGCCTCGCAAACACTATAATACATTTTATTAACCCCTAATCTGCCCTCCCTAACATCGCTGCCACCTACCTACAATTATTAACCCCTAATCTCCCGCCCCCAACGTCGCCGCTACTATAATAAGGTTATTAACCCCTAAACCTAAGTCTAACCCTAACACTAACACCCCCTAACTTAAATATAATTTAAATAAAACGAAATAAGTTTACTATAGTTAAATAAATGAATCCTATTTAAAACTAAAGACTTACCTGTAAAATAAACCCTAAGATAGCTGCAATATAACTAATAGTTACATTGTAGCTATTTTAGGATTTATTTTTATTTTACAGGCAACTTTGTATTTATTTTAACTAGGTACAATAGTTATTAAATAGTTAATAACTATTTAATAACTACCTAGCTAAAATAAATACAAATTTACCTGTAAAATAAATCCTAACCTAAGTTACACTACACTATCATTAAATTAACTAAATAAATGAATCATATTTAAAACAAAATACTTACCTGTAAAATAAACCCTAATATAGCTGCAATATAACTAATAGTTACATTGTAGCTATTTTAGCATTTATATTTATTTTACAGACAACTTTGTATTTATTTTAACTAGGTACAATAGCTATTAAATAGTTATTGACTAATTAATAGCTACCTAATTAAAATAATTACAAAATTACCTGTAAAATAAATCCTAACCTAAGTTACAATTAAACCTAATTAACTACAAGTACCTACAATTATCTACAATTAAATAAACTAAAGTACAAAACCCCCCCACTAAATTACAAAAAAAAACAAACACTAAATTACAAAAAATAAAAAAATATTACAAGAATTTTAAACTAATTACACCTAATCTAAGCCCCCTAATAAAATAACAAAGCCCCCCAAAATAAAAAAAAATGCCCTACCCTATACTAAATTACAAAAGTTAACAGCTCTATTACCTTACCAGCCCTGAACAGGGCCCTTTGCGGGGCATGCCCCAAAGAAAACAGCTCTTTTGCCTGTAAAAAAAACCCACAATCCCCCCCCCACATTACAACCCACCACCCACATACCCCTACTCTAACCCAAACCCCCCTTAAATAAACCTAACACTACCCCCCTGAAGATCTCCCTACCTTGAGTCGTGTTCACCCAGCCGGGCCGAAGTCTTCATCCGATGGGGCAGAAGAGGACATCCAGACCGGCAGAAGTCTTCATCCAAGCGGGGCAAGAAGAGGTCTTCCATCCATCAGAAAAGTACAAAAAAACAAACAAACACTAAATTAGCAAAAATAATAAAATATTACAATAATTTTAAACTAATTACACCTAATCTAAGCCCCCTACTAGCTATTAATATAGCTTCAATATAACTAATAGTTACATTGTAGCTATTTTAGGATTTATATTTATTTTACAGGCAACTTTGTATTTATTTTAACTAGGTACAATAGTTATTAAATAGTTAATAACTATTTAATAACTACCTAGCTAAAATAAATACAAATTTACCTGTAAAATAAATCATAACCTAAGTTACAATTACACCTAACACTACACTATCATTAAATTAACTAAATAAATGAATCCTATATAAAACTAAAGACTTACCTGTAAAATAAACCCTAATATAGCTGCAATTTAACTAATAGTTACATTGTAGCTATTTTAGCATTTATATTTATTGTACAGGCAACTTTGTATTCATTTTAACTAGGTTCAATAGCTATTAAATAGATATTGACTATTTAATAGCTACCTAGTTAAAATAATTACAAAATTACCTGTAAAATAAATCCTAACCTAAGTTACAATTAAACCTAACACTACACTATCATTAAATAAATTAACTACAAGTACCTACAATTAAATGCAATTAAAAAAACTAAACTAAAGTACAAACCCCCCCCCTCCCACTAAATTACAAAAAATAAAAAAATATTACAAGAATTTTAAACTAATTACACCTAATCTAAGCCCCCTAATAAAATAACAAAGTCCCCCAAAATAAAAAAAATGCCCTAACCTATACTAAATTACAAAAGTTAACAGCTCTATTACCTTACCAGCCCTGAACAGGGCCCTTTGCGGGGCATGCCCCAAAGAAAACAGCTCTTTTGCCTGTAAAAAAAAAACACAATCCCTCCCCCCACATTACAACCCACCACCCACATACCCCTACTCTAACCCAAACCCCCCTTAAATAAACCTAACACTACCCCCCTGAAGATCTCCCTACCTTGAGTCGTGTTCACCCAGCCGGGCCGAAGTCTTCATCCGATGGGGCAGAAGAGGACATCCAGACCGGCAGAAGTCTTCATCCAAGCGGGGCAAGAAGAGGTCTTCCATCCATCAGAAAAGTACAAAAAAACAAACAAACACTAAATTAGCAAAAATAATAAAATATTACAATAATTTTAAACTAATTACACCTAATCTAAGCCCCCTACTAGCTATTAATATAGCTACAATATAACTAATAGTTACATTGTAGCTATTTTAGGATTTATATTTATTTTACAGGCAACTTTGTATTTATTTTAACTAGGTACAATAGCTATTAAATAGTTAATAACTACCTAGCTAAAATAAATACAAATTTACCTGTAAAATAAACCCTAACCTAAGTTACAATTACACCTAACACTACACTGTCATTAAATTAACTAAATAAATTAATCCTATATAAAACTAAATACTTACCTGTAAAATAAACCCTAATATAGCTACAATATAACTAATAGTTACATTGTAGCTATTTTAGCATTTATATTTATTTTACAGGCAACTTTGTATTTATTTTAACTAGGTACAATAGCTATTAAATTGTTAATAACTATTTAATAGCTACCTAGTTAAAATAATTACAAAATTACCTGTAAAATAAATCCTAACCTAAGTTACTATTAAACCTAACACTACACTCTCATTAAATAAATTAACTACAAGTACCTACAATTAAATACAATGAAATAAACTAAACTAAAGTACAAAAAAAACAAACACTAAATTACAAAAAATAAAAAAAATTACAAGAATTTTAAACTAATTACACCTAATCTAAGCCCCCTAATAAAATAACAAAGCCCCCCAAAATAAAAAAATGCCCTACCCTATACTAAATTACAAAAGTAATCAGCTCTATTACCTTACCAGCCCTTAAAAGGGCCTTTTGCGGGGGCATGCCCCAAAGAAAGCAGCTCTTTTGCCTGTAAAAAAAAACACAATACCCCCCCCCACATTACAACCCACCACCCACATACCCCTACTCTAACCCAAACCCCCCTTAAATAAACCTAACACTACCCCCCTGAAGATCTCTCTACCGTGTCTTCACCCA
Organism: Bombina bombina; assembly: GCF_027579735.1. Classification (NCBI taxonomy): domain Eukaryota; kingdom Metazoa; phylum Chordata; class Amphibia; order Anura; family Bombinatoridae; genus Bombina; species Bombina bombina. The sequence goes on from NC_069500.1 coordinate 3,637,501, forward strand.
GCGGGCCGAAGTCTTCATCCGATCGGGCAGAAGAGGACATCCAGACCGGCAGAAGTCTTCATCCAAGCGGGGCAAGAAGAGGTCTTCCATCCATCAGAAGTCTTGATCCAGGCGGCATCTTCTCTGTTCATCCATCCGGAGCGGAGCGGCAGCATCCTGAAGACATCCCACGCAGAGCATCCTCTTCTTTCTTGATCCGACGACTAGGTGACTGTACCTTTAAGTGACGTCATCCAAGATGGCGTCCCTTGAATTCCGATTGGCTGATAGGATTCTATCAGCCAATCGGAATTAAGGTAGGAAAAATCTGATTGGCTGATTTAATCAGCCAATCAGATTCAAGTTCAATCCGATTGGCTGATGGAATCAGCCAATCAGATTGACCTCGCATTCTATTGGCTGTTCCGATCAGCCAATAGAATGCGAGCTCAATCCGATTGGCTGATGGAATCAGCCAATCGGATTGAACTTGAATCTGATTGGCTGATTAAATCAGCCAATCAGATTTTTCCTACCTTAATTCCGATTGGCTGATAGAATCCTATCAGCCAATCGGAATTCAAGGGACGCCATCTTGGATGACGTCACTTAAAGGTACAGTCACCTAGTCGTCGGATCAAGAAAGAAGAGGATGCTCTGCGTGGGATGTCTTCAGGATGCTGCCGCTCCGCTCCGGATGGATGAACAGAGAAGATGCCGCCTGGATCAAGACTTCTGATGGATGGAAGACCTCTTCTTGCCCCGCTTGGATGAAGACTTCTGCCGGTCTGGATGTCCTCTTCTGCCCGATCGGATGAAGACTTCGGCCCGCTGGGTGAAGACACGGTAGAGAGATCTTCAGGGGGGTAGTGTTAGGTTTATTTAAGGGGGGTTTGGGTTAGAGTAGGGGTATGTGGGTGGTGGGTTGTAATGTGGGGGGGGGGGGGGTATTGTGTTTTTTTTTACAGGCAAAAGAGCTGTTTTCTTTGGGGCATGCCCCCGCAAAAGGCCCTTTTAAGGGCTGGTAAGGTAATAGAGCTGATTACTTTTGTAATTTAGTATAGGGTAGGGCATTTTTTTATTTTGGGGGGCTTTGTTATTTTATTAGGGGGCTTAGATTAGGTGTAATTAGTTTAAAATTCTTGTAATTTTTTTTATTTTTTGTAATTTAGTGTTTGTTTTGTTTGTACTTTAGTTTAGTTTATTTCATTGTATTTAATTGTAGGTACTTGTAGTTAATTTATTTAATGACAGTGTAGTGTTAGGTGTAATTGTAACTTAGGTTAGGGTTTATTTTACAGGTAAATTTGTATTTATTTTAGCTAGGTAGTTATTAACTATTTAATAGCTATTGTACCTAGTTAAAATAAATACAAAGTTGCCTGTAAAATAAATATAAATCCTAAAATAGCTACAATGTAACTATTAGTTATATTGTAGCTATATTAATAGCTAGTAGGGGGCTTAGATTAGGTGTAATTAGTTTAAAATTATTGCAATATTTTATTATTTTTGCTAATTTAGTGTTTGTTTGTTTTTTTGTACTTTTCTGATGGATGGAAGACCTCTTCTTGCCCCGCTTGGATGAAGACTTCTGCCGGTCTGGATGTCCTCTTCTGCCCCATCGGATGAAGACTTCGGCCCGGCTGGGTGAACACGACTCAAGGTAGGGAGATCTTCAGCGGGGTAGTGTTAGGTTTATTTAAGGGGGGTTTGGGTTAGAGTAGGGGTATGTGGGTGGTGGTTTGTAATGTGGGGGGGGATTGTGTTTTTTTTTACAGGCAAAAGAGCTGTTTTCTTTGGGGCATGCCCCGCAAAAGGCCCTGTTCAGGGCTGGTAAGGTAATAGAGCTGTTAACTTTTGTAATTTAGTATAGGGTAGGGCATTTTTTTTATTTTGGGGGGCTTTGTTATTTTATTAGGGGGCTTAGATTAGGTGTAATTAGTTTAAAATTCTTGTAATATTTTTTTATTTTTTGTAATTTAGTGGGGGGGGTTTGTACTTTAGTTTAGTTTTTTAATTGTATTTAATTGTAGGTACTTGTAGTTAATTTATTTAATGATAGTGTAGTGTTAGGTTTAATTGTAACTTAGGTTAGGATTTATTTTACAGGTAATTTTGTAATTATTTTAACTAGGTAGCTATTAAACAGTAAATATCTATTTAATAGCTATTGTACCTAGTTAAAATAAATACAAAGTTGCCTGTACAATAAATATAAATGCTAAAATAGCTACAATGTAACTATTAGTTATATTGCAGCTATCTTAGGGTTTATTTTACAGGTAAGTCTTTAGTTTTATATAGGATTCATTTATTTAGTTAATTTAATGATAGTGTAGTGTTAGGTGTAATTGTAACTTAGGTTATGATTTATTTTACAGGTAAATTTGTATTTATTTTAGCTAGGTAGTTATTAAATAGTTATTAACTATTTAATAGCTATTGTACCTAGTTAAAATAAATACAAAGTTGCCTGTAAAATAAATATAAATCCTAAAATAGCTACAATGTAACTATTAGTTATATTGAAGCTATATTAATAGCTAGTAGGGGGCTTAGATTAGGTGTAATTAGTTTAAAATTATTGTAATATTTTATTATTTTTTGTAATTTAGTGTTTGTTTGTATTTTGGTACTTGTATGATGGATGGAAGACCTCTTCTTGCCCAGCTTGGATGAAGACTTCTGCCGGTCTGGATGTCCTCTTCTGCCCCATCGGATGAAGACTTCGGCCCGGCTGGGTGAACACGACTCAAGGTAGGGAGATCTTCAGGGGGGTAGTGTTAGGTTTATTTAAGGGGGGGTTTGGGTTAGAGTAGGGGTATGTGGGTGGTGGGTTGTAATGTGGGGGGGGGATTGTGTTTTTTTTTTTACTGGCAAAAGAGCTGTTTTCTTTGGGGCATGCCCCGCAAAGGGCCCTGTTCAGGGCTGGTAAGGTAATAGAGCTGTTAACTTTTGTAATTTAGTATAGGGTAGGGCATTTTTTTTATTTTGGGGGGCTTTTTTATTTTATTAGGGGGCTTAGATTAGGTGTAATTAGTTTAAAATTCTTGTAATATTTTTTTATTTTTTGTAATTTAGTGTTTTTTTTTTTTTGTAATTTAGTGGGGGGGTTTTGTACTTTAGTTTATTTAATTGTAGATAATTGTAGGTACTTGTAGTTAATTTATTTAATGATAGTGTGGTGTTAGGTTTAATTGTAACTTAGGTTAGGATTTATTTTACAGGTAATTTTGTAATTATTTTAACTAGGTAGCTATTAATTAGTCAATAACTATTTAATAGCTATTGTACCTAGTTAAAATAAATACAAAGTTGTCTGTAAAATAAATATAAATGCTAAAATAGCTACAATGTAACTATTAGTTATATTGCAGCTATATTAGGGTTTATTTTACAGGTAAGTATTTTGTTTTAAATATGATTCATTTATTTAGTTAATTTAATGATAGTGTAGTGTAACTTAGGTTAGGATTTATTTTACAGGTAAATTTGTATTTATTTTAGCTAGGTAGTTATTAAATAGTTATTAACTATTTAATAACTATTGTACCTAGTTAAAATAAATACAAAGTTGCCTGTAAAATAAAAATAAATCCTAAAATAGCTACAATGTAACTATTAGTTATATTGCAGCTATCTTAGGGTTTATTTTACAGGTAAGTCTTTAGTTTTAAATAGGATTCATTTATTTAACTATAGTAAACTTATTTCGTTTTATTTAAATTATATTTAAGTTAGGGGGTGTTAGTGTTAGGGTTAGACTTAGGTTTAGGGGTTAATAACCTTATTATAGTAGCGGCGACGTTGGGGGCGGGAGATTAGGGGTTAATAATTGTAGGTAGGTGGCGGCGATGTTAGGGAGGGCAGATTAGGGGTTAATAAAATGTATTATAGTGTTTGCGAGGCGGGAGTGCGGCGGTTTAGGGGTTAATACATTTATTATAGTGGCGGCGATTTGCGGTCGGCAGATTAGGGGTTAATACTTGTAGTTAGATTGTGGCGACGTTGGGGGGAGGCAGATTAGGGGTTAATAACTATAATGTAGGGGTCGGCGGTGTTAGGGACAGCAGATTAGGGGTTAATAGCTATAATGTAGGCGGTGGCGATATCGGGTCGGCAGATTAGGGGTTAATACTTGTAGTTAGATTGCGGCGACGTTGGGGGAGGCAGATTAGGGGTTAATAACTATAATGTAGGGGTCGGCGGTGTTAGGGACAGCAGATTAGGGGTTAATAGCTATAATGTAGGCGGCGGCGATATCGGGTCGGCAGATTAGGGGTTAATACTTGTAGTTAGATTGCGGCGACATTGGGGGGGGCAGATTAGGGGTTAATAACTATAATGTAGGGGTCGGCGGTGTTAGGGACAGCAGATTAGGGGTTAATAGCTATAATGTAGGCGGCGGCGATATCCGATCGGCAGATTAGGGGTTAAATAATGTTATTATAGGGTTTGCGATGTGGGGGGGCCTCGGTTTAGTGGTTCATAGGTAGTTTATGGGTGTTAGTGACTTAGTGTACTAAATGGGTGTTAGTGTACTAAAAACATACCGAATTTCGTAACGGAATAGAACCGAATTCAGCCGAATCCGAATAAATCCGAAACGAATTTATTCGGATCCGAATAAATCCGAAACAAATTTATTCAAATTTTGCCGAATCAGATTCGATCCGAAACGAAATTCGAAAAGTCCGAATCGATCCGAACCGAAAACGAACCGAATTTTTTAGCGGTGCACATGTCTACTACTGTAAGACAACTTGTTTCCCACCACTCATACTGCATACTATAGAGAAACCTTTAGAATTAGACATACCTCAGGAATATGCTGACTTCAATGACGTTTTTAGTAAAAAAGAGTCCGAAAAACTTCCTCCACATAGGAAGTATGACTGTCCTATTGAGCTCCTCCCAGGATCAGATATCCCTTATGGACACATCTTTCCATTGTCAAAACCTGAACTAGACCACTTGAAAACATACCTTAATGATAACCTAAGGAAAGGCTTTATCCGTCCTTCTACATCCCCAGCAGGTGCGGGGATGTTCTTTGTAAAAAACAAAGACGGATCTTTACGCCCAATAATCGATTATAGACAACTAAATAAAAGGACAGTAAAGAATCGTTATCCTCTCCCACTGATTCCGGAGCTTATTGAGAGACTACAGGGAGCTAAATTCTTTACCAAGTTTGACCTTAGAGGAGCCTATAATTTAATTCGAGTAAGATCTGGAGACGAATGGCTGACGGCGTTCCGCACCCGTTACGGGTTGTTTGAATACAACGTCATGCCATTCGGACTCTGTAATGCTCCCGCGACATTCCAGTATTTGATAAAAGATATCTTTAAGGATATCCTGGATGTCTATCTTGTTATTTACTTGGATGACATATTAATCTATTCCAAGACCCTACCTGAACATATATCACATGTCAGACAAGTCCTTAGCAGATTGAGAAGCAACTCCTTATATGCCAAGGCTGAGAAGTGCATTTTCAACTCCAATAGCATAACTTTCCTTGGTTATTGCATCAGTGCTTCGGGCATTAGCATGGAGGATAACAAGATAGATGCTGTTAAGAATTGGCCTACCCCTGAATGTTAAAAAAGACATTCAAAGATTCATGGGGTTTGCCAATTTCTACCGGAAATTCATCAAAAATTTTGCCTCCTTATCAAGACCATTAACAAACCTCACTAAAGCAAATGTTCCATTTCGTTGGACCCCAGATAGTCAAAAGACTTTTGAATTGTTTAAAGCACAGTTTACCTCTGCACCTATTCTTAGTATACCAGATCCTGAACTACAATATATATTAGAGGTCGATGCCTCGGATTATGCTGTGGGCGCCATTCTATCACAGAGACTCTCTCTCAAGAAACCGTTACATCCAGTTGCCTTCTACTCTCGTATCATGACTCCATCTGAAATACATTACCCCATTGGGGATAAAGAGCTGTTGGCAATCAAGGTCTTCCTTGAACATTGGCGACACTTGTTGGAAGGTACCATTCTGCCTATCATTATTTTCACGGATCACCAAAACCTTCAATTCCTCCAATCCACCAAGACTCTCACCACACGACAAGTAAGGTGGAATTGATATTTTTCCAGGTTCAATTTTCTTATCGCATACAGACCCTCCTCACGGAATGGCAAGGCTGATGCCTTATCAAGACAATACAAGAAACCACCAAACCTACTTAGTAAGGATACTGTCATTCCAACAGAAAAGTTCATTGCCTTTTCATTTGATTCCACATCATTCCTTAAGGAAGAACAAGAGAAAGATATTACTAAACCACCAACTGTTATGCAACGGGGCTCAGATGGTTTACATTATCATCAAGACAAGTTATATATTCCCCCATCCACCAGGCAGATGGTTTTACACGCTATACATGATGCACCTCTAGCAGGGCATACGGGCCTTCGTAAAACACAAGATTTAGCTAATAGATCTTTCTGGTGGCCAACAATGCATAAGGATATCTCAGATTATATCTCTTCCTGTGGAGTTTGTACCTTATCTAAAAGAAGCAAACGGCCTCACTATGGATTACTTATGCCTGTAGCAACACCAAGTAGACCTTGGGAAGAAATCGCCTTGGATTATATAGTGGATTTACCACGCTCAGGAACTGATACCACAATCCTTGTTGTGGTAGACTTGTTCAGTAAGATGTGTCATTTTATACCATATCGGAAGTTACCCACTGCTGCAGAAACCTTACAATTACTGCTCACTCATGTTTTTAAACATCATGGATTACCTAAGACTATTCTAACAGATCGGGGAACCCAATTCACGAGTAAGTTTTGGCTGGAATTTTGCAAGGCTTTTCAAATAGAGAAAAGATTGTCTACAGCTTACCACCCTCAGACAAATGGGCAGACCGAGAGATGCAACCAATGGTTGGAGCAGTTTCTCAGAGGATTCTGTTGTGATCAGCAACATCAATGGTCATCTTTTCTTCCTTACACAGAGTTTACTTATAACAACACAGTACACTCTACTACCAAGCTCACTCCGTTTTTTTGTTAATTATGGATTCCATCCCACTTTCCATCTTCTACCTGACATCTACTCTTCATCTCCATCTGTCACACAGACTACTAATGACATTGCAACTAATTTCTCATCTGTCCGCTCTGCTATTGATGATGCTAAGCGAATACACAAGCTACATTATGACAATAGGAGAACTCCTGCACCAAAGTATTCCGTTGGGGATCTAGTTTGGCTCTCCACGAAACATCTGAAGTTAACCACTCCTTCTAAGAAATTGTCGGTCCTCTACGTTGGGCCGTATCCAATAGATTGTATCATAAATGAGAACGCTATGAGATTAAGGTTACCACCTACAATACGTGTACACCCTACCTTCCATGTTTCCTTACTGAAACCGCATCGAGCCCTTAGATCACCTCCTGACCAAGTACCACTTACTCCAGTAACTGTGGACCCTGATACAGAATACGAGGTCCAAGACATATTGGACTCCAGACAGATTAGAGGTACTCTTCAATACCTTGTCAGGTGGAAGGGGTATTCTCCTGACGAAGATTCCTGGGAACCCGCAGCTAACATTTCTGCTCCTCGGTTGATCTCTAGGTTCCATCAGCGGAATCCTGATCGCCCGCATCCATGAGCCGCGGAGCTGCTCCTTGAGGGGGGTGTCATGTCATGTCCCTTTAAATATGGGAGTGTCTATCCTGCTTCAGCCCTATATAACTCCTTACCACACTCTCCTAGTTGCTTAGTATTGGAGTCTTATGCTATAGGACTGCTACAGCCAAGCCTATCTTCTCTGCAAACTGTGTCTGCCTCTGCCTTTTTTGCCTGTCAGTTCCGGATTTCACAGAGCGGTGACGTCAAACGCCATCCTGCTTCACACAGCAGCAACACACAGTTCAGCTGCACTGTCTCCCAGACTGCCAGGACTTGCAAGCTCCTAATTCCTGCGGACCCTCTAATAATTTCTCAAGTAAGACCTGCTCTTAACATTCACTCTCCTGTGACTCAAATCATATATGAGCATACCAGACTCTTGTTTATCATATATATTTGCAATTGCTAAATCTATCTGAGCCAACTTTAACTAGCTATCTTAAAATACTCACTAAAGTTAGTTACTTATTATTTAGCTTTTTGCCTGTTCTCTTTTTATTGCCTGTACTACTGAAATTCCAAACTAGTTTGTAATTATATTTTTCTATGTATCCATACTGGGGTTTCTATGTGTTACACTGCTGCAATTGTTTAGTGTTTACTCACAGGTGGCAGCTGTAGTGTAATCACCATTAACCCCTGCTAATAAATGAACTATGATGTCTGGGACTATCTTTTACTCTGATAGTAATTAATGATAAATCCCAGTATTCTTTGAACAACACACATACTATTTTAAGTTTATTCCTTTTAACTCAGCAGTTGAGGTTCTTGAAAATAAATTCCTTGCCTTACAGGATACGGCAAGACTTAAATCCTGACAGGTGATCTGAGACATAGCAACGGAGGAACTGTTCCAGACTTGATTAAACCGTTCTGCAGCCCCATTGGATTGAGGGTGATATGCTGAGGAGAAGGAAAGCTGGATACCCATTTGAGCACAAAAGGAACGCCAAAATCTGGAGACAAACTGGCTACCCCGGTCCGACAATATCTCCTTGGGTAACCCATGTAAACGGAAGACCTCCCGGGCAAAAATTGAAGCAAACTCCTGAGCGGTAGGTAGCTTCATCAAGGGAATGCAATGTGACATTTTAGAAAAACGGTAAACCACCATAAGGATAACAGTATTGCCATTGGAAACAGGGAGCTCGACAATGAAGTCCATGGAAAGATGTGTCCAAGGATGCTCACCATTAGCAATAGGTTGAAGAAGACCCACAGGAAGACGTCGAGGAGTCTTATTCTGTGCACAAACTGAGCAGGAGGCAACATACGCAGCAACATCAGAACGAAGATGTTTGGTTCTTGCCTGGGTGACCTGCGGCTTTAGGATAGTGTGTAAGTGTGCGTAAGTTTAGTTTGAAGATTCTCAGGAACAAAACACTAACCACTAGGTTTCTCAGGCGGTGCATTGGTTTGTGCAGCCAGGATCTCCTCCCCCAAGGAAGAAGTCAAATTAGTACGTATGGTAGCCAAAATATGGTCAAGAGTTATAACAGAAGTAGGTACAGACTCCTCCTTGGACAGAGGCAAAAATTGTAGAGAGAGGGCATCAGCCCTAACATTCTTACTACTAGGCAGGTAGGAGACCACATAATTAAATTGAGACAAAAATAGCGCCCATCTGGCTTGTCGGGGCGACAAACGTTTTGCTTCAGATAGATAAGTTAAATTCTTGTGGTCAGTAAGAATGAGCACTGGCACGCTAGTACCCTCGAGAAGATGCCTCCATTCCTTGAGTGCCAAAATTATGGCCAGTACTTCCCTGTCGCCAATTTCATAATTGCACTCCGCTGGAGACAATTTCTTAGAGAAGAAACCACACGGATGCAAGGAACCGTCAGGCGTAGGACGTTGAGACAAGAGGGCACCTACTCCAGTCTCAGACGCATCGACCTCAAGAACGAAAGACAGGACAGGGTTAGGATGAGCCAGAACTGGAGCGGCAGCAAAGGCAGTCTTAAGACTATCAAAGGTCTCAATGGCAGTAGGTGACCAATGGAGTGGATCATTCTCTTTACGGGTCATGTCTGTGATAGGTTTGACCAAGGAAGAAAAGTTTTTAATAAACTTTCTATAGTAATTGGAGAACCCCAAAAAACGTTGAATAGACCGAAGACCAACTGGGCGAGGCCACTGCAGAACTGCAGATAACTTGTCAGGATCCATGGAGAACCCTGCAACGGAGATAACATAACCTAGGCAGGTTACTTGAGTCTGATGGAACTCACATTTCTCAAGTTTACAAAACAGGCCATTCTCACGTAGTCTCTGAAGAACCCGTGTAACATCAGAACGATGAGCCTCAAGTGTGGGTGAGTGTATGAGGATGTCGTCTAAGTACACCACAACACACTGTTGCAACATATCTCTTAGGACATCATTAATAAATTCCTGAAAAACAGCAGGAGCATTACATTGGCCAAAGGGCATTACAAGATACTCATAATGCCCGCTCCTGGTGTTAAATGCTGTTTTCCATTCGTGACCCTCCTTAATCCTAACGAGATTGTACGCTCCTCTCAAATCAAGTTTAGTAAAGACCGTAGCTCCCTTGAGGCGGTCAAAGAGTTCCATAATGAGCGGAATAGGGTAAGCATTCTTAATGGTAAGACGATTAAGACCCCTATAATCGATACATGGTCTTAACTCGCCACCCTTTTTCTTCACAAAGAAGAAGCCATCCCCTGCAGGAGAGCAGGATTTGCGGATGATCCCCCGCGACAGAGCATCAGCAACATACTCCTCCATAGCACAATTCTCTGCAACAGACAGAGGATACACCCGGCCCCGAGGAGGAATGGCTCTGGGTTGCAGGTCTATGGCACAATCGTAAGACCGGTGAGGAGGCAACGTACCGGCATGCACCTTGTCAAACACATCTCGGAACTCTCGGTACTCCTCTGGCAATTGAGATACCGAAGAAGTGCACAAGACTTTAACTGGTTTCCGAAGACAAGTGGAAATACATTGCGGGGACCACAACAAAATTTTGGACCTGCGCCAGTCGAGACTGGGATTGTGCTTTTGGAGCCAGGGATAACCCAGAACAACTGGAAAATGCGGAGAGTTTATCACCTGGAACTGGAGGCTTTCAAAATGGAGAGCCCCAACAGCCATGGACAACGGAGCAGTTTCGTGAGTAACGAGTGCGGGCTGAAGGGGCCTGCCATCAATGGCCTCAATAGCAAGCGGAACTGACTGAGGCAAAACAGGAATGGAGTGCTTTGATACAAAAGCACTGTCAATGAAATAGCCAGCAGCACCGGAGTCAACAAGAGCCTGAGTGACTATGGAGGAGTCCACCCAGGAAAGGACAACCGTGACCAAAGGTTTCTCCTTAAGCGGTTCCGGGGACAAGGATAAACCACCCAAGGTCTGCCCCCGACAGGACCTTAGGTGTGAGCGTTTCCCGGCCGTGTAGGACAAGACTTCAAAAGGTGGCCCTGTAACCCACAATAGAGGCAGAGCCCCTCCCTCCTCCTAAAGGCCCTCTCCGCCGCGGAGAGACACGTGAATCTCAACTGCATCGGCTCAGCAGTACCTGGTGACTCAGGACCAGGAGGCATGGGAGGAGAGGGAGGCATGGGTGGGAACGAACACATAGGAGACAATGGAACAGGAGGCTTCCGCAAGCGCTCCTTGAAAGAGGGCCTCTCTCTGAGTCTGATGTCAATTAGGATCAAAAAATACACCAATGCCTCATGATCCTCTGGTAAATCTCTGGCAGCAACTTCGTCTTTAATCGCATCAGAGAGCCCATGAAAGAAGGCGGCAACAAGGGCTTCATTGTTCCAACCTACCTCTGCGGCAAGCGTACGGAACTCAATAGCATACTGAGCAACAGATCTTGTACCTTGCTGAATGGACATGAGTCGTTTAGCAGCAGAGGAGGAGCGAGCCGGAACATCAAATACCCTTCGAAAGGAGGCCACAAATTCAGGGTAATTAGAAATCACAGGTTTATTAGTCTCCCACAAGGGATTAGCCCAGGCAAGAGCTGTGTCAGAGAGTAACGAGATGAGAAATCCCACCTTAGCTCTGTCAGAGGGAAACGCCTGAGGTAACATCTCATAGTAAATGCCCACCTGGTTCAAAAACCCTCTGCACTGAATTAGGATCGCCTCCATATCGCTGAGGTAGAGGTGCAGAACTGGACATGCTCCTGGTAGGCAAAGGTGCAGCAGCGGAACAGGAGCAGCCATAACATGCAGGACACTTTGGTCCAAATGTGCAGTGCGAGTCAGCAGGGTTTGCAGGGCTAGTGCAAATTGATCCAAGCGGTGATCCTGTACATCCATCCTGGAAATGATGGCATGTAAAGGTGTATAATTAGCAGCATCAGGATTCATGGCCTTTGCGTAATGTCAGGGTGCCAGGAATCAGACTGAGACGAGAAGTGCAAAAATAATCACACCTTTATTAATAGCAAAAAATTATAAAATGTCTACAAGTCAAATAACAAGCCAGGAGCCAAACCAGAGCTGGTAGTCAGACGAGCCGAGTCAGGAGCCAAAGCGAATAGTCAGACGAGCCGGAATCAGGAACAAGGAGAACAGCAGAGTCCGGAACAAGCCAGGGATCAGGAACCAGGAAGGACGTCAGGCACCCAGGTAATACACAGGAACTCTCACAAACAGGTCTCAGACAACGCAAAGGCAAAGCATACTGAATAGAGGCCCTTTAAATAATAAATGATGACATCACAATTCTGAGACTGCATCCTGTCTCACATGGATGATGCACACCAGTCTGGCCATAAAAGGAAGTGCAGGAAGTGAGCAGCATCCCCCACAATGCACCAAGTCAGGAAGAGAGGTGAGTAAAATGGCTGCTAGCAGCACATTGCAAACACGACAGGGAAAAACCCTGACAGTCTTTACGTTCTGCAGACTCTCACACGAATCAACTAGTGTTGTTTCTTTGAAGACATGGTTGGAGGATCAATTTACCAAAAAGTTCTTTGATTCCTCAGACAAGGGTAACATTTTTAGGATTCCAGATAGATTCAGTGTCCATGACTTTGTCTCTAACAGACAAGAGACGTTTGAAATAGGTTGCAGCCTGCCGGAACTTTCAGTCTGTCATTCCCTTTAGTAGCTATGTGCATGGAAGTTTTAGGTCTCACCACTGCAGTATTGGACGCGTTCCCCTTTGCTTGTTTTCATATGAGACCTCTCCAGCTTTGTATGCTGAACCAATGGTGCAGGGATTATACAAGGATATCACAATTATTATCCTTAAATCCCAATGTTTGACTTTCTCTGACTTGGTGGTTAGATCACTATCATATAATTTTAAGGGCCTCTTTCGGGGATGTCTGACAGCACAAGGAGTTTGAAAATCTCAAGAGGCGAGATTTCCAACCAATATTTTGGAACTCCGTGCGATTCTCAGGGCTCTTCAATTTTGGCCTCTGTTGAATTGAGAACCGTTCATTTGTTTTCAGACAGACAATGTTCCCAGGTTGAGTGCTTCTCTCTTTTTATTTATGCAAATTATGACACTTAGGGAAGTCTCCCTAAGTGTGATGCGGGAATCCAGATGTGGACCCGTTGCTCAGTGTGCCTAGAAGGATATGGCTGCACCTCACTGACGAAGCCCAAAATAGGCAGAAACGTACGTCTTTTTTTTCCCTCTTGCCTGGGGTTATATCACGCAATATAATCCCACCCCTTTTTATTCTAATCATTAGTGAAATAGTATGATAGGCCCTTGGGAAGCTTGTCTCTGATTCGCCCTTGCTGAGCTCGTCTCTGATTTGCCCCTGGATCTTAACATCTCATAGGTTACTTTGGGAAACGCCTCCCTGAGCAGCCAAATGCCTCGTGGCTGCAATACTGCTTCTGATCTATAGGTGGCAGCAGACACCCAGGAATGCAGCCCCATCATTAAATATTGCTAACAGTCTAATTATTTAACCTTTAAAATGATTATCCAACATATTATAATCTCTTGTATTAATAAATCATATGTTTCATATATGGTCCGCACAGTGTCATTTTCTCTGATTATTTTAAGACCAAACGTGAAAATATTCCACTTTTAATATATTAAAATGTGTTTAAAAATCATATTTTCTATGAAACGATTTAAAAGGATTATAATACCTTCATCATGGATTCAATTACTTTCTCAGTTATCTTAATATAAATATAGCTATATTGGATTACTATACCATATAGATTAATATTTATTTCATGTAATTTGCAAGAGTCCATGAGTTAGTGACGTATGGGATATACAATCCTACCAGGAGGGGCAAAGTTTCCCAAACCTCAAAATGCCTATAAATACACCCCTCACCACACCCACAATTCAGTTTTACAAACTTTGCCTCCTATGGAGGTGGAGAAGTAAGTTTGTGCTAAGATTTCTATGTTGATATGCGCTTCTCAGCATTTTGAAGCCCGATTCCTCTCAGAGTACAGTGAATGTCAGAGGGATGTGAAGGGAGTATCACCTATTGAATGCAATGATTTTCCTAATGGGGGTCTATTTCATAGGCTCTCTGTTATCGGTCGTAGAGATTCATCTCCTACCTCCCTTTTCAGAGCGACGATATACTCTCATATTCCATTACTTCTACTGATAACCGTTTCAGTACTGGTTTGGCTATCTGCTATATGTGGATGGGTGTCTTTTGGTAAGTATGTTTTCATTACTTAAGACACTCTTAGCTATGGTTTGGCACTTTATGTATTTATATAAAGTTCTAAATATATGTATTGTACTTATATTTGCCATGATTCAGGTTTTCAGTATATTTCCTTTTGCAGACTGTCAGTTTCATATCTGGGAAATGTTTTTTTTTTATAAAAAAAAAATTCTTACCTGGGGTATAGTCTCTTTTTCCAATTGACTGTCTTTTAAATTCGCGGGCAGAATTAGGCTCGCAAGGGCGCAAAATGCCAGAGTTTATTGCGTCATTCTTGGCGCGAAGTTACGTTCATTGACGCAAATTCGTAATTTCCAGCGTCTTAGTTGACGCCGACTCCTTTGCGTCATCTATGACGCGAGTGTGTCGTTTTTGGCAACAAAAATTTTTTGTTTGTTGTGCATCATACTTGGCGCCAAATATTTTCTTTATTTAAGACCCCATTTCTATTTGCCTCCTGCCTTTTTTCTATGTCAGAGGGCTATGTTGTTTGCATTTTTTCCCATTCCTGAAACTGCTATATAAGGAAATTGATAATTTTGCTTTATATGTTGTTTGTTTCCTCTTACATTTGCAAGATGTCTCAATCTGATCCTGTCTCAGAAATCACTGATGGAACCCTGATGGAACCCAAAAAGTTATTTGATTCCTCAGACAAAGGTAACCTTTTTAGGTTTCCAGATAGATTCAGTGTCCATGACTTTGTCTCTAACAGACAAGAGACGTTTGAAATTGGTTGCAGCCTGTTGGAACCTTTAGTCTCAGTCATTCCCTTCAGTAGCTATGTGCATGGAAGTTTTAGGTCTCATGACTGCAGCATTGGATGCGATCCCCTTTGCTCGTTTTCATATGAGACCTCTCCAGCTTTGTATGCTGAACCAATGGTGCAGGGATTATACAAGGATATCACAATTAATATCCTTAAATCCCAATGTTTGACTTTCTCTGACTTAGTGGTTAGATCACCATCATATAATTTTAGGGGCCTCTTTTGTTCATCCAACCTGGACTGTGATCACAACAGATGCAAGTCTTTCAGGTTGGGGAGCTGTTTGGGGATCTCTGACAGCATAAGGGGTTTAGAAATCTCAAGAGACGAGATTACCAATCAATATTTTGGAACTCTGTGCGATTTTCAGAGCCCTTCAGTCTAGCCTCTGTTGAAGAGAGAACCGTTCATTTGTTTTCAGACAGACAATATCACAACTGTGGCATATGTCAATCATCAGGGTGGGACTCACAGTCCTCAAGCTATGAAAGAAGTATCTCGGATACTTGTTTGGGCGGAATCCAGCTACTGTCTAGTTTCTGTGGTTGATATCCCAGGTATAGACAATTGGGAAGCAGATTACCTCAGTCGTCAGACTTTACATCCAGGAGAATGGTCTCTCCACCCATATGTGTTTTCTCAAATTGTTTAGATGTGGGGGCTTCCAGAAATAGATCTAATGGCATCTCATCTAGACAAAAAACTTCCCAGGTATCTGTCCAGGTCCAGGGATCCTCAGGCGCGGTAGCAATGGATGCATTGACACTTCCTTGGTGTTATCAACCTGCTTATATTTTCTCGCCTCTAGTTCTTCTTCCAAGAGTGATCACCAAAATCATCATGGAGCAATAGTTTGTGCTGCTGGTGGCTCCAGCATGGCCTCACAGGTTTTGGTATGCGGATCTTGTTTGGATGTCCAGTTGCCAACCTTGGCCACTTCCATTAAGGCCAGACCTTCTATCTCAAGGTCCGTTTTTCCATCAGGATCTCAAATCATTAAATTTGAAGGTATGGAAATTGAATGCTTAGTGCTTAGTCATAGAGATTTCTCTGACTCAGTGATTAATACTTACAGGCTCGTAAATCTGTTTCTAGAAAGATTTATTATCGAGTTTGGAAGACTTACATTTCATGGTGTTCTTGTCATAAACTCTCTTGGAATTCTTTTAGAATTCCTAGAATTTTACAGTTTCTTCAGGATGGTTTGGATAAAGGTTTGTCAGCAAGTTCCTTGTTGGGACAAATCTCTTCTCTTTCTGTTTTATTTCATAGAAAGATTGATAAACTTCCTGATATTCATTGTTTTGTGCAGGCTTTGGTTCATATCAAGCCTGTCATTAAATCAATCTCTCCTCCTTGGAGTCTTAATTTGGTTTTGAAGGCTTTACAGGCTCCTCCATTTGAGCCTATGCATTCTTTAGACATTAAACTACTTTCTTGGAAAATGTTTCTTTTGGCCATCTCTTCTGCTAGAAGGGTTTCTGAATTATCTGCTCTCTCTTGTGAATCACCTTTTCTGATTTTTCATCAGGATAAGGCAGTTTTGTGGACTAAATTTAAATTTCTACCTAAGGTTGTAAATTCTAACAACATTAGTAGAGAAATTGTTGTCCCTTCTTTGTGTCCTAATCCTAAGAATTCTTTGGAAAGATCTTTACATTCTTTGGATGTGGTGAGAGCTTTTAAATATTATGTTGAAGCTACTTAAGATTTCAGGAAAACTTCTAGTCTATTTGTTATCTTTTCTGGTTCCAGGAAAGGTCAGAAGGCTTCTGTCATTTCTTTGGCATTGTGGTTAAAGCTTTTGATTCATCAAGCCTATTTGGAGTCGGGTAAAGCCCCGCCTCAGAGAATTACAGCTCACTCTACTAGATCAGTTTCCACTTCCTGGGCTTTTAAGAATGAAGCTTCAGTTGATCAGATTTGTAAAGCTGCTACTTGGTCTTCTTTGCATACATTTACTAAATTCTACCATTTTGATGTATTTGCTTCTTCGGAAGCAGTTTTTGGTAGAAAAGTTCTTCAGGCAGCTGTTTCAGTTTGATTTTTCTGCTGTTGATTTAAGTTTTTTCCTGACATTTATGAGAATTAACTTATATTTTGGGTTGTGGATTATTTTTTCAGCGGCAAATAGCTGTTTTTGCCTCTCTAGTGACTCTTGCGTGGAGTTCCACATCTTGGGTATTGCTATCCCATACGTCACTAGCTCATGGACTCTTACAAATTACATGAAAGAAAACATAATTTATGTAAGAACTTACCTGATAAATTAATTTATTTCATATTGGCAAGAGTCCATGAGGCCCACCCTTTTCTTATGGTGGTTATGATTTTTTTGTATAAAGCACAATTATTTCTAAATTCCTTTGTTAATGCTTTTTACTCCATTCTTTATCATCCCACTTCTTGGCTATTAGTTAAACTGAATGGGTGTGGTGAGGGGTGTATTTATAGGCATTTTGAGGTTTAAGAAACTTTGCCCCTCCTGGTAGGATTGTATATCCTAGGGTGGTAACTAGCCATAGAATAAGCTATTATGCTATTGCTTGTTCCCAGGTTGAGCGCTTCTCTCTTTTTATTTATGCAAATTATGACACTTAGGTGTGATGCAGGACTCCAGACGTGGACCCGTTGCTCAGTGTGCCTAGAGGGATATGACTGCATCTCACTGACGAGGCCCACAATAGGCCGAAAACGTACGTCTGGGGTTTTGCTGTTTCTCTCGTTCAGAGAGGGATTGCCTGGTATTTCGGGGCTGGACTGTACTGTGAAGTCAGGACCAGACTGGTATGCTTCAGGAAAGTTCTTCTCTGTGAAAGGCACATGTTGAACAAAAAGAGGCTGCTTCTTGGGTGGTAACTAGCCATAGAACAAGCTATTATGTTATTGTTTGTTCCCAGGTTAAGCGCTTCTCTCTTTTTATTTATGCATATAATTACTAGCCTGCAGTTTTCTGCAGACGTAAATCACCATATACTGTTGTGCGTGCTCTTAAATTTTATCTTCAAACAGCTAAAGATTTTCATCATACTTCTGCCCTGTTTGTTGTTTTCTCTGGTAAGCATAGGGGTCAGAAGGTCTCTTCTACCACTCTTTCTCTCTGGTTGAGAAGTGTTATCCATTTAGCTTATAAGACAGCTGGACAACAGCCTCCTGAGAGAATTACGGCTCATTCCACTAGAGTTGTTTTATCTTCATGGGCTTTTAAAAATGAAGCTTCTGTGGTGCAAATCTGTGAGGCGGCCACTTGGTCCTCCATACATACTTTTTTCCAAATTTTACAAATTTGATACTTTTGCCTCAGCTGAGGCTTCTTTTGGGAGAAAAGTTCATCAAGCGGTGGTGCCTTCTATTTAGGTCCCCCTGTCTTGTTCTCCCTCCCTATTCATTCTGTGTCCTCTGGCTTGGGTATTGGTTCCCACTAGTAATTAGAATGTTTCGTGGACTCTCCATGCCATAGGAAAGAAAACAAAATGTATACTTCTGGTCTTAGGAGTTATAAAAACTTAAAAAAATATATATAGCATTAAAAATATAACCTAAAATAAATCACAAAACGATATATGAATTTGGCAAATTATATATAAGTAACCACTGAACAATTCTATTGTTTATAATAAGTTCATCTTAAATCGACAAACTATCAAATCGAATATACGTTCACTAATGTAACTAGACTGTAATGCATTTTTAAAATTTCAAATCGTATAACCAGGTTGTGATACCGCTTTGAAATTTCAACTAGGTGCTGAATAAGGCCTAGATTTGGAGTTTGGCGGTAGCCGTGAAAACCAGCGTTAGAGGCTCCTAACGCTGGTTTTAGGCTACCGCCGGTATTTGGATTCAGTGATTAAAGGGTCTAACGCTCACTTTTCAGCCGCGACTTTTCCATACCGCAGATCCCCTTACGTCAATTGCGTATCCTATCTTTTCAATGGGATCTTCCTAACTCCGGTATTTAGAGTCGTGTCTGAAGTGAGCGTTAGAAATCTAACGACCAAACTCCAGCCGCAGAAAAAAGTCAGTAGTTCTAATCTGCCGACCGCAAAGCGCCGCCACCTACATTATAGCTATGTACCCCTAATCTGCTGCCCCTAACACAGCTGACCCCTATATTATATTTATTAACCCCTAATCTGCCCCCCTCAACGTCGCCTCCACCTGCCTACGCTTATTAACCCCTAATCTGCCGAGCGGATCTCACCGCTACTATAATAAAGTTATTAACCCCTAATCCGCCTCACTCCCACCTCACTAACCCTATAATACATAGTATTAACCCCTAATCTGCCCTCCCTAACATCGCCGACACCTAACTTCAATTATTAACCCCTAATCTGCCGACCGGACCTCACCGCTACTCTATTAAATTTATTAACCCCTAAAGCTAATTCTAACCCTAACACCCCCCTAAGTTAAATATAATTTTATTCTAACAAAATAAATTAACTCTTATTAAATAACTTATTCCTATTTAAAGCTAAATACTTACCTGTAAAATAAACCCTAATATAGCTACAATATAAATTATAATTACATTGTAGCTATTTTAGGATTAATATTTATTTTACAGGCAACTTTGTATTTATTTTAACCAGGTACAATAGCTATTAAATAGTTAAGAACTATTTAATAGTTACCTAGTTAAAATAATAACAAAATTACCTGTAAAATAAATCCTAACCTAAGTTACAATTAAACCTAACACTATACTATCATTAAATGAATTAAATAAAATACCTACAATTATCTACAATTAAACCTAACACTACACTATCAATAAATAAATTAAATACAATTCCTACAAATAACTACAATTAAATAAACTAACTAAAGTACAAAAAATAAAAAAGAACTAAGTTACAAAAAATAAAAAAATATTTACAAACATTAGAAAAAATAACAACAATTTTAAACTAATTACACCTACTCTAAGCCCCCTAATAAAATAACAAAGACCCCCAAAATAAAAAAATGCCCTACCCTATTCTAAGTTCAAAGCTCTTTTACCTTACCAGCCCTGAACAGGGCCCTTTGCGGGGCATGCCCCAAGAAATTCAGCTCTTTTGCCTGTAAAAAAACACATACAATACCCGCCCCCAACATTACAACCCACCACCCACATACCCCTAATCTAACCCAAACCCCCCTTAAATAAACCTAACACTAAGCCCCTGAAGATCTTCCTACCTTATCTTCACCTCACCGGGTATCACCGATCGGTCCTGGCTCCAAAATCTTCATCCAACCCAAGCGGGGGCTAGACATCCATCATCCGGCGGCTGAAGAGGTCCAGAAGAGGCTCCAAAGTCTTCATCCTATCCGGGAAGAAGAGGCGATCTGGACCGGCAACCATCTTTATCCAAGCGGCATCTTCTATCTTCATCCGATGACGACCGGCTCCATCTTGAAGACCTCCAGCGCGGATCCGTTCTCTTCTTCCAACGACTTCCCGACGAATGACGGTTCCTTTAAGGGACGTCATCCAAGATGGCGTCCCTCGAATGCCGATTGGCTGATAGGATTCTATCAGCCAATCGGAATTAAGGTAGGAAAATTCTGATTGGCTGATGGAATCAGCCAATCAGAATCAAGTTCAATCCGATTGGCCGATCCAATCAGCCAATCAGATTGAGCTCGCATTCTATTGGCTGATCGGAACAGCCAATAGAATGCGAGCTCAATCTGATTGGATGATCGGATCAGCCAATCGCATTGAACTTGATTCTGATTGGCTGATTCCATCAGCCAATCAGAATTTTCCTACCTTAATTCCGATTGGCTGATAGAATCCTATCAGCCAATCGGAATTCGAGGGATGCCATCTTGGATGACGTCCCTTAAAGGAGCCTTCATTCGTCGGTAGTCCGTCGGGCCAGCAGGATGTTCCGCGTCGGAGGTCTGCAAGATGGATCCGGAAGAAAGAAGATTGAAGATGCCGTTGATAGAAGATCATGGACCTCTTCAGCTCCCGCTTGGATGATGACTTCAGCCGGATCATGGACATCTTCAGCCCCCCGCTTGGGCTTGGATCAGGACATCGGAGGAGCTCTTCTGGATCGATCGGTGAACCTGGTATGGTGAAGATAAGGTAGGAAGATCTTCAGGGGCTTAGTGTTAGGTTTATTTAAGGGGGGTTTGGGTTAGATTAGGGGTATGTGGGTGGTGGGTTGTAATGTTGGGGGGGGGGGGATTGTATGTGGGGGGTTTTTACAGGCAAAAGAGCTGAATTCTTTGGGGCATGCCCCGCAAAGGGCCCTGTTCAGGGCTGGTAAGGTAAAAGAGCTTTGAACTTTAGTAATTTAGAATAGGGTAGGGCATTCTTTTATTTTGGGGGTCTTTGTTATTTTATTAGGGGGCTTAGAGTAGGTGTAATTAGTTTAAAATTGTTGTAATATTTTTCTGATGTTTGTAACTTAGTTCTTTTTTATTTTTTGTACTTTAGTTAGTTTATTTCATTTTAGTTATTTTTAGGTATTGTATTTAATTAATGTATTGATAGTGTAGTGTTAGGTTTACTTGTTGGTAATTGTAGGCATTTTATTTAATTAATTTAATGATAGTATAGTGTTAGGTTTAATTGTAACTTAGGTTAGGATTTATTTTACAGGTAATTTTGTAATTATTTTAACTATTTTAGCTATTGTACCTGGTTAAAATAAATACAAAGTTACCTGTAAAATAAATATAAATCCTAAAATAGCTATACTATAAATATAATTTATATTGTAGCTATATTAGGGTTTATTTTACAGGTAAGTATTTAGCTTTAAATAGGAATAATTTATTTAATAAGAGTTAATTTATTTCGTTAGATTTAAATTATATTTAACTTAGGGGGGTGTTAGTGTTAGACTTAGCTTTAGGGGTTAATACATTTATTAGAATAGCGGTGAGCTCCAGTCGGCAGATTAGGGGTTAATGTTTGAAGTTAGGTGTCGGCGATGTTAGGGAAGGCAGATTAGGGGTTAATACTATTTATTATAAGGTTAGTGAGGCGGATTAGGGGTTAATAACTTTATTATAATAGCAGTGCGGTCCGGTCGGCAGATTAGGGGTTAATAAGTGTAGGCAGGTGGAGGCGACGTTGTGGGGGGCAGATTAGGGGTTAATAAATATAATATAGGGGTCGGCGGTGTTAGGGGCAGCAGATTAGGGGTACATAGGGATAATGTAAGTAGCGGCGGTTTACGGAGCGGCAGATTAGGGGTTAAAAATAATATGCAGGGGTCAGCGATAGCGGGGGCGGCAGATTAGGGGTTAATAAGTGTAAGATTAGGGGTGTTTAGACACGGGGTACATGTTAGGGTGTTAGGTGCAGACGTAGGAAGTGTTTTCCCATAGACAACAATGGGGCTGCGTTAGGAGCTGAACGCAGCTTTTTTGCAGGTGTTAGGTTTTTTTTCAGCTCAAGCAGCCCCATTGTTTTCTATGGGGGAATCGTGCCCGAGCACGTTTTTGAGGCTGGCCGCGTCCGTAAGCAACTCTAGTATCGAGAGTTGTAGTGGCGTTAAATATGCCTGTACGCTCCCTTTTTGGAGCCTAACGCAGCCATTCTGTGGACTCTCAATACCAGAGTTATTTTAAAGGTGCGGCCAGAAAAAAGCCAGCGTTAGCTATGCGGGTCGTTACCGACAAAACTCTAAATCTAGGCCTCTGTGAATATAAATGTAGTGTATACAAAATTATGTTTAAAATATGCAAAAAAGTGAAATATATTTCCTTAAGCCAATAGCATTCATAAAAATTACAATTCTAAAACACCATATTCAATTCTTTCATAAGAACTCCCCGTTTACTACAATATTAGCAACCTGTGGAGTTTTAATATTTACAATACCGATCTCCGGAGTTCAGTTCGGAGTTCAGTTCCTTTTTATATCAGTCCCCTTTTATGTTTCTTTAAATGCCCCAAAAGGGCTTGTGTTGGAAATCCGGGACCCGCTGAGACTCTTGTACTGCCGGGATCTATGCTGCCGGGTGCCGCTCCTCAAACCTTTGTCTCCTCACTAGGAGACGTGATCAGGACTAGGAGCGCATAGTCCTAATCTTGTTTGCGGTGACTAAAGAACAGCCCACAGTGATCCTGTCAAGATCGTTGACACGAAGCAGGAACTACACAGAACCGTAAAGTGACTTTAAATATCCGCAGCAGCTCAGTGGACTTCATAACATGACAGGCTTTTTATCATTTTATATCCAGTAAGTGCATATATGTTAGCGCTTATTGTGTGTTTAAATAAAACTACCCTTGAGTCGGAGTTTGCGCTCTTGTTATTTTTTGAACAGAATAATCTTAAATAGAACAGTGCTTCAGCAAGATCAAACAGTGCTTATAAACAATAATCTGTAATTGTGGTGATACAGTGCTTGGATATTTATCAACAATGTTGTTAATAAGAACAGAAAAAGTGCAATAACGATAAAACATAATTTATGTAAGAACTTACCTGATAAATTCATTTCTTTCATATTGGCAAGAGTCCATGAGCTAGTGACATATGGGATATACAATCCTACCAGGAGGGGCAAAGTTTCCCAAACCTCAAAATGCCTAAATACACCCCTCACCACACCCACAATTCAGTTTAACGAATAGCCAAGCAGTGGGGTGATAAAGAAAGGAGTAGAAAGCATCAACAAAGGAAATTTGGAAATAATTGTGCTTTATACAAAAAATCATAACCACCATAAAAAGGGTGGGCCTCATGGACTCTTGCCAATATGAAAGAAATTAATTTATCAGGTAAGTTCTTACATAAATTATGTTTTCTTTCATGTAATTGGCAAGAGTCCATGAGCTAGTGACATATGGGATATCAATACCCAAGATGTGGAGTCTTCCACTCAAGAGTCACTAGAGAGAGAGGGAATAAAAAATAAAAACAGCCATATTCCGCTGAAAAATTAATCCACAACCCAAAAAAATAGTTTATTTTCATTTTTGAAAGAAAAAAACTTAAATCAAAAGCAGAAGAATCAAACTGAAACAGCTGCCTGAAGAACTTTTCTACCAAAAACTGCTTCTGAAGAAGCAAATACATAAAAACGGTAGAATTTAGTAAATGTATGCAAAGAGGACCAAGTCGCTGCTTTGCAAATCTGATCAACTGAAGCTTCATTCTTAAAAGCCCACAAAGTGAAGACTGATCTAGTAGAATGAGCTAAAATTCTCTGAGGTGGGGCTCGACCCGACTCCAAATAAGCTTGATGAATCAAAAGTTTCAACCAAGAAGCCAAGGAAATAGCAGAAGCCTTCTGACCTTTCCTAGGACCAGAAAATATAATAAATAGACTAGAAGTCTTCTTGAAATCTTTAGTAGCTTCAACATAATATTTCAAAGCTCTCACCACATCCAAAGAATGTAAGGATCTTTCAGAAAGATTCACAGGAAAGAGCAGATAGCTCAGAAACTCTTCTAGCAGAAGAGATAGCCAAAAGGAACAACACTTTCCAAGAAAGTAGTTAAATGTCCAAAGAATGCATAGGCTCAACTGGAAAAGCCTGTAAAGCCTGCAGAACCAAATTAAGACTCCAAGGAGGAGAAATTGATTTAATGACAGGCTTAATACGAACAAAAGCCTGTACAAAACAGTGTATATCAGGAAGTATAGCAATCTTTCTGTGAAATAAAACAGAAAGAGCGGAGATTTGTCCTTTCAAGGAACTTGCAGACAAACCCTTATCCAAACCATCCTGAAGAAACTGAAAAATTCTAGGAATTCTAAAAGAATGCCAGGAGAATTTATGAGAAGAACACCATGAAATGTAAGTCTTCCAAACTCTATAATAAATCTTCCTAGAGACTGATTTACGAGCTTGAAACATAGGGGGGTAGTTATCAAGCCGTCAACCTCAAATACGCTGGAATTCCGCAGCGTATTTGTGGCGAGGTTGATTCGCCTTAGTTATCAAAGGCTACAGACCGGCAAAAGTAGAATTTTGTGATGTAAGCTTTGATCCGCCGGACTCACAAGTGCGGCACAATCTGACTACTTTTGCTAGTTATCAAATGACTAGCAGGTACGCTCTGCACTTTTCCGGCCCAGCGTACCTGGTTTTCAAACCGCCTCCCTGGAGGCGGCGGATCCCATAGGAATCAATGGGAGTCTGACCATAGCGAAAGTACAAGTTCGCTGCTGCCAGACATCCCATTGATTCCTATGGGAAACGTCTGCACCTAACACCCTAACATGTACCCCGAGTCTAAACACCCCTAAGCTGTCCCCCCTACATCGCCGCAACTAAATAAATATATTACCCCCTAAACTGCCGCTCCCAGAGCCCACCGCAAGCTACTCTATACATATTAACCCCTAAACCGCCGCTCCCGGATCCCACCGCAAGCTACTATATACATATTAACCCCTAAACCGCCGCTCCCGGACACCGCCGCAACCAAAATTATACCTAGTAACCCCTATCCTGCCCCCCCTATACCGCCGCACTCTATAATAAAGTTATTAACCCCTAATCTGCCCCCCTACACCATCGCCACCTATAATACATTTATTAACCCCTATCCTGCCCCCCCACACCGCCACCACTGTAATAAAATTATTAACCCCTAAACCTAACACCCCCCTAACTTAAATATTAAATAAATCTAAATAATATTTCTATTATTAACTAAATTAATCCTATTTAAAACTAAATACTGTACTTACATTTAAAATAAAGCCTAATATAGCTACAATATAAATAATAATTATATTGTAGCTATCTTAGGATTTATTTTTATTTTAAAGGTAAATTTCAATTTATTTTAACTAGGTACAATAGCTATTAAATTGTTATTAACTATTTAATAGCTACCTATCTAAAATAAAGATAAATTTACATGTAAAATAAAAACTAACCTAAGTTACAATTACACCTAACACTACACTATACTTTAATAAATTATTCCTATTTAAAACTAAATACTTACCTGTAAAATAAACCCTAAGATAGCTACAATGTAATTAATAATTACATTGTAGCTATTTTAGGATTTATATTTATTTTACAGGTAACTTTGTATTTATTTTAGCTAGTTAGAATAGTTATTAAATAGTTATTAACTATTTAATAACTACCTAGCTAAAAGAAATACAAAATTACCTGTAAAATAAATCCTAACCTAAGTTACAATTAAACCTAACACTACACTATCATTACATTAATTAAATAAATTAACTACAAATAACTACAATTAAATACAATTACAAAAACTAACTAAAGTACAAAAAATAAAAAAAGCTAAGTTACAAAAAATAAAAAAAATAAGTTACAAAAATTTCAAAAATATTACAACAATTTTAAGCTAATTACACCTAATCTAAGCCCCCTAATAAAATAACAAAGCCCCCCAAAATAAAAAAATTCCCTACCCTATTCTACATTAAAAAAGTTCAAAGCTCTTTTACCTTACCAGCCCTTAAAAGGGCCTTTTGTGGGGCATGCCCCAAAGAAAACTGCTCTTTTGCCTGTAAAAGAAAAATACAACCCCCCCCCAACATTAAAACCCACCACCCACATACCCCTAATCTAACCCAAACCCCCCTTAAAATAACCTAACACTAATCCCCTGAAGATCATCCTACCTTTAGTCGTCTTCACTCAGCCGAGCCACCGATGGAACTGAAGAGGAGATCCGGAGCGGCAGAAGTGATCCTCCAAGGGGCGCTGAAGAAGTCTTCCATCCGATGAAGTGATCCTCCAAGTGGCGCTGAAGAAGTCTTCCAAGCGGCGCTGAAGATCATCTTCCATCCGGGCGATGTCATCTTCCAAGCGGGATCTTCAATCTTCTTGCTTCAGGATCCATCTTCATCCCGCCGACGTGGAACATCCTTCTTCCCCAACGGACTAACGACGTATGAAGGCTCCTTTAAGGGACGTCATCCAAGATGGCGTCCCTTCAATTCCGATTGGCTGATTCAATCAGCCAATCAGATTTTTCCTAACTTAATTCCGATTGGCTGATAGAATCCTATCAGCCAATCGGAATTGAAGGGACGCCATCTTGGATGACGTCCCTTAAAGGAGCCTTCATTCGTCGTTAGTCCGTCGGGGAAGAAGGATGTTCCGCGTCGGCGGGATGAAGATGGATCCTGAAGCAAGAAGATTGAAGACCCCGCTTGGAAGATGACATCGCCCGGATGGAAGATGATCTTCAGCGCCGCTTGGAAGATGACATCCCCCGGATGGAAGACTTCTTCAGCGCCGCTTGGAGGATCACTTCATCGGATGGAAGACTTCTTCAGCGCCCCTTGGAGGATCACTTCTGCCGCTCCGGATCTCTTCTTCAGTTCCATCGGTGGCTCGGCTGAGTGAAGACGACTCAAGGTAGGATGATCTTCAGGGGATTAGTGTTAGGTTATTTTAAGGGGGGTTTGGGTTAGATTAGGGGTATGTGGGTGGTGGGTTTTAATGTTGGGGGGGTTGTATTTTTCTTTTACAGGCAAAAGAGCAGTTTTCTTTGGGGCATGCCCCACGAAAGGCCCTTTTAAGGGCTGGTAAGGTAAAAGAGCTTTGAACTTTTTTAATGTAGAATAGGGTAGGGAATTTTTTTATTTTGGGGGGCTTTGTTATTTTATTAGGGTCTTAGATTAGGTGTAATTAGCTTAAAATTGCTGTAATATTTTTGAAATGTTTGTAACTTATTTTTTTTATTTTTTGTAACTTGGCTTTTTTTATTTTTTTACTTTAGTTAGTTTATGTAATTGTATTTAATTGCAGTTATTTGTAGTTAATTTATTTAATTAATGTAATGATAGTGTAGTGTTATTTTACATGTAAATTTCTCTTTATTTTAGCTAGGTAAGCTATTAAATAGTTAATAACTATTTAATAGCTATTGTACCTAGTTAAAATAAATTGAAATTTACCTTTAAAATAAAAATAAATCCTAAGATAGCTACAATATAATTATTATTTATATTGTAGCTATATTAGGCTTTATTTTAAAGGTAAGTATTTAGTTTTAAATAGGATTAATTTAGTTAATAATAGAAATATTATTTAGATTTATTTAATTAATATTTAAGTTAGGGGGGTGTTAGGTTTAGTGTTAGACTTAGGTTTAGGGGTTAATAAATTTATTACAGTGGCGGCGGTGTAGTGGAGGGCAGGATAGGGGTTAATAAATGTATTATAGGTGGCGACAGTGTAGGGGGGGCAGATTAGGGGTTAATAAATTTAATATAGGTTGTGGCGGGGTCCGGGAGCAGCGGTTTAGGGGTTAAACTATTTATTTAGTTGCGGCGAGGTGCGGGATCAGCAGGATAGGGGTTAATAACTTTATTATAGAGGGCGGCAGTATAGGGGGGCAGGATAGGGGTTACTAGGTATAATGTAGGTGGCGGTGGGCAACGGGAGCGGCGGTTTAGGGGTTAATACATTTATAAGCGTTGCGGCGGGGTCTAGGAGCGGCGGTTTAGGGGTTAGTAACTTTATTGAGTTGCGGGGGGCTCCGGGGGCGCCGGTTTAGGGGGTAGAACAGTGTAGTTAGTGTGGGTGCTTAGTGACAGGGGTATCAATAAAGCTGTCAAAAAGCCGAAGAGCAGCGAGATCGGATGAGTGATAACTATCACAGTCCGCTGCTCATCACCCCGTACTTGGTGCGTGGCTTTTTGACAGATTTATTGATAACTTAGGCGATTTTTTTCAGGTCCGCGGCAGCGAAGGTAGGCGAGCTTAGGCGGGCGTATTGGACCGGCGAAGGCAGGAAAGTTGACACGTTGATAACTACCCCCCATAGTATCAATCACTGAGTCAGAGAAACCTCTATGACTTAGTACTAAGCGTTCAATTTCCATACCTTCAAATTTAATGATTTGAGATCCTGATGGAAAAACGGACCATGAGATAGTAGGTCTGGCCGTAACGGAAGTGGCCAAGGCGGGCAACTGGACATCCAAACCAGTTCCGCATACCAAAACCTGTGTGGCCATGCTGGCGCTACCAGCAACACAAATGATTGTTCCATGATGATTTTGAAAATCACTCTTGGAAAGAGAACTAGAGGCGGGAAGATATAAGCAGGATGAAAACACCAAGAAAGTATCAGCGCATCCACTGCTTCCGCCTGAACATCCCTGGACCTGGATAGGTATGTGGGAAGTTTCTTGTTTAGATTAGAGGCCATGAGATCTATCTCTGGAAGACCCCATAGCTGAACAATCTGAGAAAAATCATCTGGATGGAGAGACCACTCCCCTGGATGTAAAGTCTGGCGGCTGAGATAATCCGCTTCCCAATTGTCTACACCTGGGATATGCACTTCAGAGATTAGACAGGAGCTGGATTCCGCCAAAACAAGTATTCGAGATACTTCTTCATAGCTTGGAGACTGTGAGTCCCACCCCGATGATTGACATATGCCACTGTTGTGAAAATGTCTGTCTGAAAACAGAGGCAAAAACTGAAGAGCTCTGAGAATTGCACAGACTTCCAAAATATTTATTGGAAATCTCACCTCTTGAAATTTCCAAACCCCTTGTGCTGTCAGAGGTCCTCAAACAGCTCCCCAACCTGAAAGACTCGCATCTGTTGTGATCACAGTCCAGGTTGGCCGAACAAAAGAAGCCCCTTGAACTAAACGATGGTGATCTATCCACCATGTCAGAGAGTGTCGTACATTGGGATTTAAGGATATTAATTGTGATATCTTTATATAATCCCTGCACCATTGATTCAGCATACAAAGCTGAAGAGGTCTCATGTGAAAACGAGCAAAGGGGATCGCGTCCGATGCTGCAGTCATGAGACCTAAAACTTCCATGCACATAGCCACTGAAGGGAATGACTGAGACAGAAGGTGCCGGCAGGCTGCAACCAAATTTAAACGTCTCTTGTCTGTTAGAGACAGAGTCATGGACACTGAATCTATCTGGAAGCCTAAAAAGGTGACCCTTGTCTGAGGAATCAAGAAACTATTTGGTAAATTGATCCTCCAACCATGTTTCCGAAGAAACAACACTAGTTGATTCGTGTGAGATTCTGCAGTACGTAAAGACTGAGCTAGTACCAAGATAACGTCCAAATAAGGAAACACAGCAATACCCTGTTCTCTGATTACAGAGAGTAGGACACCCAGAACCTTTGAAAAGAATCTTGGAGCGGTTGCTAGGCCAAATGGAAGAGCAACAAATTGGTAATGCTTGTCTAGAAAAGAGAATCTCAGAAACTGATAATGTTCTGGATGAATCGGAATATGAAGGTATGCATCCTGCAAGTCTATTGTGGACATATCATGTCCTCGCTGAACAAAAGGCAGAATAGTCCTTATAGTCACCATCTTGAAAGTTGGTACTCTTACATAACGATTCAAAATTTTCAGATCCAAAACTGGTCTGAATAAATTTTCCTTCTTTGGGACAATGAATAGATTTGAATAAAACCCCAAACCGTGTTCCAGAAGAGGAACTGGCATGATTACCCCTGAAGACTCCAGGTCTGAAACACACTTCAGGAATGCCTGAGCTTTTACTGGGATACGTGAGAGAAAAAATCTTCTCACAGGAGGTCTTACTCTGAATCTTATTCGATACCCTAGAGAGACAATGCTCTGAATCCATTGATTTTGAACAGAATTTATCCAAATATCCTTGAAAAACCTTAATCTGCCCCCTACCAACTGAGCTGGAATGAGGACCGCACCTTCATGTGGACTTAGGGGCTGACTTTGTTTTCCTAAAAGGCTTGGATTTATTCCAATTTGAGGAAGGCTTCCAATTGGAGGCAGATTCCTTGAGGGGAGGATTGAGTTTTTGTTCCTTATTCTGACGAAAGGAACGAAAACGGTTAGAAGCCTTAGATTTACAGTTAGGTTTTTTATCCTGAGGCAGAAAAAAACTCCCTTTCCCCCAGTAACAGTTGAAATAATAGTATCCAACTGAGAACCAAATAAATTATTGTTACGGTACCAACAGTGTACCAAGGGTTAATACCAGATGAACAATGTCCTGAATAGGGAATCAGCAACTCACAACCCAGCCAGTTTTCAGTTTTAAAACAGAATGTACTTTATTAAGGCTCATATGCCCAGTATTTATGCAGGTCTGACCCCAGATGGGGGGTTGAAAGAATGTTGTACATTAGATAGAGAGACAACGCCCTTTGACAGGCCACAATAGAATCACATTACTTTACTTAGGCAGATAACAAGTTAAACATAAGACACACTTGATCCTTTCTTATCACTGGGGCGTCTGCTCTCTAGATGTGATTAAACAATGGAATGTTTATCACTAACTTTAATGACAGTACACAATAGCTGAGGCTAGTAACCTGTCTTTAGAAAAATAGCTTCTCAAAGCTGAACAAGGTTAACTCCTTCAGTACTGACAGATGGGTCTGTCACATAGCTCCCCCCTTGTGGAACACTCCGGCAGACCCGGCTTGACCCTTTGGCGGGTCAACCTGGGGATGACCGGACTAGGAGGTGGTAGGCATGTCAGTTTGCCGGGGCAATCCATCTGTATTACCGTTATGAGAGTGAATCCCTGTCCGTATAAATAAGGGTTCAACCTCTTCAGTGCCCCGACTAGGGCTAAACAGTTCTTCAAAATATCATCGGCTTCTTTACGTGGTTTTTGTACCTGCTCTTTATAGGTATCCACAATCCCTTCATACTGACATAGGGTGCCCTTGAGTTGCTGCACCTCACTATGAGCCAGCGTCAGCTTCTCCTCCAGTGTCACTAAGTTTGTCTTTAATGTTTCATGTTCCACTCTCAAGCTGGTGTTTTCTGCAGTCTGTTGGTGCAGCTTGTCTAGCAGAGATTCCTGTTCTAAACCTGCTTTTTCCTCTGCACTCCTCTTTTCTCCCGCTAGCACTGTTACATGATTATTTAACGTGACCATTTCATCCTCTACGTGGCTCTTCTCCTTCATCAGCACATTGTAACGGGACTTCCATGTATCAATAGCGAATAGAGATTTACTGAGCTCAGCGTCCTGGGGCTTAGCAGCAGGTGGGTCAGTCTCTGCTGCACGGATCTGGGCACGGGTAGTCACAGGGTTAACATCAGCGGGACCCATGGGAGCATAGGCAGAAACAAGGGGGGCCAAGTTATTTCCAAGGAGAACATCAGCAGGTAAGTCCTTCATGACCCCAACATTCACAGGCCTAGCGCCCACTCCCCAATCCAAATGTACCCTGGCAACAGGTAGGCGGAACACAGCGCCCCCTGCTACCCTCACAGCCACAGTGTCTCCAGTGTGCTGTTTCTCAGACACCAAGGTCTTTTGAAGCAAGGTCATGGTAGCACCAGTATCCCGTAGACCACTGACCTCCTTCCCATTCACTTTAACCAGTTGCCGGTTTTTCCGGTGGGCAGCTTGCACAAGGTCTGCCTCATGTAGGATGCCCCAGCATTCTTGCGCCTCTACGTAGCGGGCCGCAGGCTGAGGATTACGTGGGATTCCGCCGGCGGGTCTTCTCCAGGACTGCGCTTGGTTTGCTGCGTTTAGGGGACACTCTGGTCTTTTGTGCCCTAGTTGCTTACATCCAAAGCACCGAATAGGTTGTGAGTAACCCCGCGAATTGAACCGGGCTCTCTGAGGGTAGTTCGTGGCCAGAGGCCGTGTGGTATAGCGGTGCGCTGGGGGTTGGTAACTGGCAGCTGCTGGGGTGACTGGGGGTCTGTACTCCACTCTAGCAGGGGGCTTAGTGGTAGCAGGGTCCAGTTTGTGGGCATCCGTATACTCATCTGCCAAGCGAGCAGCTTCATGCAGGGTGGAGGGTTTACGGTCCCGAACCCACTCTCTAACTCCTGCTGATAACTTGTCAAAGCAATGTTCCAACAGGAATAGCTGCAGCACCTCTTCCCCAGATACGGCTTGGCGCCCCGCCATCCAGTGAGCTGCTGTGCGGTGCACCTTACATGCCCACTCAACGTAGGAATCACCAGCTAATTTAACAGTGTCTCTGAACCGCCTCCGGTATGCCTCCGGTGTAACCGCATACCTGGAGAGCAGAGCCTCTTTTACAGTATTATAATCCCCAACTTCCTCATCTGGAATGGCCCGAAAAGCCTCACTGGCCTGGCCGGATAATTTTCCGGATAATATCGTGACCCAGTCCTCTGCGGGTACCTTGTGTAGTGAACATTGCCTCTCAAAATCCGCAAGGTACCCATCAATCTCTCCTTCTGTTTCCAGGAAGTTTTTAAAAGCTGCAAAATTTACTTTTCCCTTTTCCACTGGGGTTGCTGTGACTTGGGCTGCTGCAGCGCCGCTTTGGCGAAGTAGGTTGGCCTCCACAGCTGCTATGACCCGGTCGATAATTTCGGCAGATGGGTTGGGGCCATAATATGCCAGTCTTATTTTAACCGCCTGATCAAAGCTTGCTTCTTCAGGGGTTCTGTCTGAAATGCTGGGCCCATTGGTTCCTTCTGTCCCTGGTACTCTTTCCATCTTAGTCAGTGTTGTAATAATCCCCCTCTTCCTGAGGTTACTGGCTTGTGTAGTTGCTCTTCTGGGCGATAAGGTTAATTCCGTCGCTTGCCACCAATTGTTACGGTACCAACAGTGTACCAAGGGTTAATACCAGATGAACAATGTCCTGAATAGGGAATCAGCAACTCACAACCCAGCCAGTTTTCAGTTTTAAAACAGAATGTACTTTATTAAGGCTCATATGCCCAGTATTTATGCAGGTCTGACCCCAGATGGGGGGTTGAAAGAATGTTGTACATTAGATAGAGAGACAACGCCCTTTGACAGGCCACAATAGAATCACATTACTTTACTTAGGCAGATAACAAGTTAAACATAAGACACACTTGATCCTTTCTTATCACTGGGGCGTCTGCTCTCTAGATGTGATTAAACAATGGAATGTTTATCACTAACTTTAATGACAGTACACAATAGCTGAGGCTAGTAACCTGTCTTTAGAAAAATAGCTTCTCAAAGCTGAACAAGGTTAACTCCTTCAGTACTGACAGATGGGTCTGTCACAATTATTACCTTGGAAAGAAAGAGATAGTAATCTAGATTTAGATGTCATATCAGCATTCCAAGATTTAAGCCACAAAGCACTTCTAGCTAATATAGCTAAAGACATGGATCTAAGATCACAAATAAAATGATTAGCTCTGCTTCTTAGCAAAGAGATCAAACTAAAAAAGGATCAAATACATAAGGATATTTGAGTTATTTCAGAAAGGTATATAACATTTCTCTTTTAAATTGTTGTTACTTGAATAGTTTGTACTTTCAGATAATATATTTTGTATTTCTATTAACTTTATATTTTGTTTTTTTATAGGTGGTAGACCTGAACTGTGAATTAGTTTCACTACAGAAATTGAATAGTTAAAGGTTTGAGTTAATTTACATTCTTTTGTATTCTGGTTTTTAGTATTGCAATTAGATAACAATTAGATTGTTTGCATAGGTGAGCAATTAGGAGGGACCCCACCCTATCTTTCTGAGGGTATTTAAAGAGATCTGTTTAGCTCTGCTTCTTAGCAAAGAGATCAAACTAAAAAAGGATCAAATACATAAGGATATTTGAGTTATTTCAGAAAGGTATATAACATTTCTCTTTTAAATTGTTGTTACTTGAATAGTTTGTACTTTCAGATAATATATTTTGTATTTCTATTAACTTTATATTTTGTTTTTTTATAGGTGGTAGACCTGAACTGTGAATTAGTTTCACTACAGAAATTGAATAGTTAAAGGTTTGAGTTAATTTACATTCTTTTGTATTCTGGTTTTTAGTATTGCAATTATATAACAATTAGATTGTTTGCATAGGTGAGCAATTAGGAGGGACCCCACCCTATCTTTCTGAGGGTATTTAAAGAGATCTGTTTAGCTCTGCTAAACATTTAGCTCTGCTTCTTAGCAAAGAGATCAAACTAAAAAAGGATCAAATACATAAGGATATTTGAGTTATTTCAGAAAGGTATATAACATTTCTCTTTTAAATTGTTGTTACTTGAATAGTTTGTACTTTCAGATAATATATTTTGTATTTCTATTAACTTTATATTTTGTTTTTTTATAGGTGGTAGACCTGAACTGTGAATTAGTTTCACTACAGAAATTGAATAGTTAAAGGTTTGAGTTAATTTACATTCTTTTGTATTCTGGTTTTTAGTATTGCAATTAGATAACAATTAGATTGTTTGCATAGGTGAGCAATTAGGAGGGACCCCACCCTATCTTTCTGAGGGTATTTAAAGAGATCTGTTTAGCTCTGCTAAACATTTAGCTCTGCTTCTTAGCAAAGAGATCAAACTAAAAAAGGATCAAATACATAAGGATATTTGAGTTATTTCAGAAAGGTATATACCATTTCTCTTTTAAATTGTTGTTACTTGAATAGTTTGTACTTTCAGATAATATATTTTGTATTTCTATTAACTTTATATTTTGTTTTTTTATAGGTGGTAGACCTGAACTGTGAATTAGTTTCACTACAGAAATTGAATAGTTAAAGGTTTGAGTTAATTTACATTCTTTTGTATTCTGGTTTTTAGTATTGCAATTAGATAACAATTAGATTGTTTGCATAGGTGAGCAATTAGGAGGGACCCCACCCTATCTTTCTGAGGGTATTTAAAGAGATCTGTTTAGCTCTGCTAAACATTTAGCTCTGCTTCTTAGCAAAGGGATCAAACTAAAAAAGGATCAAATACATAAGGATATTTGAGTTATTTCAGAAAGGTATATACCATTTCTCTTTTAAATTGTTGTTACTTGAATAGTTTGTACTTTCAGATAATATATTTTGTATTTCTATTAACTTTATATTTTGTTTTTTTATAGGTGGTAGACCTGAACTGTGAATTAGTTTCACTACAGAAATTGAATAGTTAAAGGTTTGAGTTAATTTACATTCTTTTGTATTCTGGTTTTTAGTATTGCAATTAGATAACAATTAGATTGTTTGCATAGGTGAGCAATTAGGAGGGACCCCACCCTATCTTTCTGAGGGTATTTAAAGAGATCTGTTTAGCTCTGCTAAACATTTAGCTCTGCTTCTTAGCAAAGAGATCAAACTAAAAAAGGATCAAATACATAAGGATATTTGAGTTATTTCAGAAAGGTATATACCATTTCTCTTTTAAATTGTTGTTACTTGAATAGTTTGTACTTTCAGATAATATATTTTGTATTTCTATTAACTTTATATTTTGTTTTTTTATAGGTGGTAGACCTGAACTGTGAATTAGTTTCACTACAGAAATTGAATAGTTAAAGGTTTGAGTTAATTTACATTCTTTTGTATTCTGGTTTTTAGTATTGCAATTAGATAACAATTAGATTGTTTGCATAGGTGAGCAATTAGGAGGGACCCCACCCTATCTTTCTGAGGGTATTTAAAGAGATCTGTTTAGCTCTGCTAAACATTTAGCTCTGCTTCTTAGCAAAGGGATCAAACTAAAAAAGGATCAAATACATAAGGATATTTGAGTTATTTCAGAAAGGTATATACCATTTCTCTTTTAAATTGTTGTTACTTGAATAGTTTGTACTTTCAGATAATATATTTTGTATTTCTATTAACTTTATATTTTGTTTTTTTATAGGTGGTAGACCTGAACTGTGAATTAGTTTCACTACAGAAATTGAATAGTTAAAGGTTTGAGTTAATTTACATTCTTTTGTATTCTGGTTTTTAGTATTGCAATTAGATAACAATTAGATTGTTTGCATAGGTGAGCAATTAGGAGGGACCCCACCCTATCTTTCTGAGGGTATTTAAAGAGATCTGTTTAGCTCTGCTAAACATTTAGCTCTGCTTCTTAGCAAAGAGATCAAACTAAAAAAGGATCAAATACATAAGGATATTTGAGTTATTTCAGAAAGGTATATACCATTTCTCTTTTAAATTGTTGTTACTTGAATAGTTTGTACTTTCAGATAATATATTTTGTATTTCTATTAACTTTATATTTTGTTTTTTTATAGGTGGTAGACCTGAACTGTGAATTAGTTTCACTACAGAAATTGAATAGTTAAAGGTTTGAGTTAATTTACATTCTTTTGTATTCTGGTTTTTAGTATTGCAATTAGATAACAATTAGATTGTTTGCATAGGTGAGCAATTAGGAGGGACCCCACCCTATCTTTCTGAGGGTATTTAAAGAGATCTGTTTAGCTCTGCTTCTTAGCAAAGGGATCAAACTAAAAAAGGATCAAATACATAAGGATATTTGAGTTATTTCAGAAAGGTATATACCATTTCTCTTTTAAATTGTTGTTACTTGAATAGTTTGTACTTTCAGATAATATATTTTGTATTTCTATTAACTTTATATTTTGTTTTTTTATAGGTGGTAGACCTGAACTGTGAATTAGTTTCACTACAGAAATTGAATAGTTAAAGGTTTGAGTTAATTTACATTCTTTTGTATTCTGGTTTTTAGTATTGCAATTAGATAACAATTAGATTGTTTGCATAGGTGAGCAATTAGGAGGGACCCCACCCTATCTTTCTGAGGGTATTTAAAGAGATCTGTTTAGCTCTGCTAAACATTTAGCTCTGCTTCTTAGCAAAGAGATCAAACTAAAAAAGGATCAAATACATAAGGATATTTGAGTTATTTCAGGAGTTATTCAGGGTTATTCAGGCTTATTAAGTAGTAAATAATACTTATATTTTTCTTATTGTTAAAGTGTTGCATAGTTTAAAATGTCTCAGATACAGTGCAATGGGTGTTTTGCACTTTTTAATCGTTCTACTTTTTGGAGATTTAGGGGCTGTCCTGTTTGTAAGCAGTTTTCCCTGTTAAGGGAGGAAATAGCTAAACTTCAAGCTAAGGTAAGTAACATACCTGTTACCTCTACAAAGCTGCCTCAGAAAGAAGCCCCTCTACCCCAGAGATCAGCAAGGAGAGGCAGATGGATCACTGTAGGCTCTGGAAGAATTAGAACAGTAGACCAGAAGCATTGCCCACAATCTCTGCCATTGCAAAACTCCTATGCTGCTCTTGCCGAATATACTTGTGATGAGGAGATTGCTGTTTCTGAGCCCTCTGAAGCTGTAACAGGTAATTTAAATCTATTGGCACCTGATTCTCCAGGTAACATAACACAGGAAAGAACTGCAGATGTGTTTTTGAGAAAAAGACTGTTAGTGGGTGACTCTATTTTGAGGAATGTGTATTTAGGTGAAAGTAAAGGAGAAACAAGGGAGGTTAGATGTCTTCCAGGAGCTACTGCTCACAGGGATAAGAATCATATTTTGAGAATTGTTAAGGCAGCAGGAAAGGGAAGTGAGTTAGATGTGATTGTACATTTAGGAACAAATGATCTGGCTAGTAATCATGTTGCTGCTGTTCAGAAAGAGTTTTGTGACCTAGGTAATCATTCATTTTCTGCTATTTTACCTGTGTATGGCCAGGAAGCAGGAAAGATGGAGCGGATAACAACATTTAATTCTTGGTTAGATAAGTGGTGCAGGGAACGAGGATTTGGTTTTATTGGCCATTATAGCTCTGTTTGGAAAGATACTAGGTTATTTAGGAGAGATGGCTTGCATTTGGATGCTAAAGGAACAGAGTATCTGGGAGAGGAGTTCAAATACTTTATTAGAAATCATTTAAACTAATAAAGGGGGGTAGCATTAATATATCCACCTGCCCCCCACAGCATGCCAAAACTGTTAGTCCAAGTAACAATTCTAGAAATTCTAGTAGAAAAATTATTCGTGCCATGAGCACAAATGCTCGCAGCTTAGGAAATAAATTACCTGAACTCATTTCAATAATGACTAGGGACAACTTGGATTTAGTAGCTATAACAGAAACATGGTACAATGATTTGCATGACTGGGACATAGTCATACCTGGATACAGGTTATTTAAAAAGAACAGAGTAGGAAAGAAAGGTGGAGGAGTTGCTTTGTATGTAAATGAAAATATAAAGGTTACTGAAATTGTAGGAACAAATGATGAGGTGGAAAGTATTTGGGTGACTTTGGAAATTGGAGATAAAAATGTTTTTAGAATAGGGGTTGTATATAGGCCTCCATTGCAGGATGAAAAACTGGACAATCTGTTATTAGATGAAATAACCAAAATGACCATGAAGGGTAAGGTTATAGTACTGGGGGACTTTAATTTGCCAGATATAGACTGGAAGATTCCTTCTGCTAGATCGGCTAGAAGCAGGTATATTCTTGAATCTCTGCTAGGGGAATCACTTGAACAATTAGTCAAGGAACCAACTCGTAAGGAAGCTATATTAGATCTAATACTTACAAACAGTGATACAGTTTCAGATGTGTCTGTAGGTGAGAACTTAGGATCCAGTGATCATCAATCTGTTTGGTTTAGTATTCATGTTCAGGAACTGTCCACCAAGACTAAAACAAAAGTTTTAGACTTTAGGACGGCAGATTTTTCATCAATGGGAGAATACCTAAAGAACTATTAAAAGGGGAAAACTCTTATTACAGGGGTTCAAGAACAGTGGGAATTTGTGAAAGGTGCCATTTTAGATGCAACCGCACACTGTATTAGACATGTCTGTAAAAGTAAAAGAAAGCGGAAACCAATTTGGTTTTCCAAAGAAGTAGCACATGCTGTAAAGACAAAAAAGATAGCTTATAAAAATTACAGACACACACAAGCAGATGATGATATGAAAATATGGAAACTCCAACAAAAAAAGACTAAGCAGTTAATTAGGAAGGTTAAAGCTCATGCAGAAGAGAAGATAGCACAGTCAGTAAAACATGGGGACAAAACATTCTTTAGATATATCAGTGAAAGAAGAAAAAATAAGGTAGGAATAGTAAAATTGAAATCAGTTGATGGTAGAATAATAGAAGGAGATAAGCAGATTGCAGACTGTCTCAATGATTACTTCTGTTCTGTTTTCACTAAAGATTGTGAAGATACAATGTCTACATTAAGGGATGCTACGCAAAATAGAAACAAGCTTAACAGTAATCTTTTTACAGAGGATGAGGTTTTGTTAGCATTATCAAAAATAAATGTTACAAAGGCAGTGGGTCCTGATAATATTCATCCAAGGGTTTTAAAAGAACTTCAATCAGTGCTAACTGTCCCATTAACTGATCTGTTTAATCAGTCACTATTAACAGGAGCTGTCCCAGATGATTGGAGAATAGCAAATGTAATACCCCTTCATAAAAATGGCAGTAGAGAAGAATCTGGCAACTACAGGCCAGTTAGTTTAACTTCAGTAGTAGGGAAATTAATGGAAAGCCTCTTAAAAGAAAGAATTATGACTTACATAAAGACAAACAATTTAGAGGACCAAAATCAGCATGGTTTTACTTCAGGGAGATCATGTCAGACTAATCTAATTGACTTCTTTGATTATGTAACAAAAGTATTAGACAAGGGAGGAGCAGTTGATGTAGCATATCTACATTTCAGCAAAGCATTTGACACCGTCCCACACAATAAACTTATTCACAAACTATATCTCCTTGGTCTAGATTCAAAAATTGTGAACTGGGTGGAATGCTGGCTTAAGGACAGAAAACAAAGTGTCTTAGTAAATGGAGTTCATTCAGCAGAGGGGGCTGTTACTAGTGGTGTTCCTCAGGGGTCAGTTCTGGGGCCTGTTTTGTTTAACATATTTATCTGTGATATCAGCAAAGGGCTACAGGGGAAAGTATGTCTCTTTGCAGATGATACAAAAATTTGCAACAGAGTGGATGTTCCAGGGGGGGTAGACAAAATGAGAAGTGATATACAACAATTGGAGGATTGGACAAATGACTGGGGTCTAAAGTTTAACACAGCAAAGTGTAAAATAATGCATTTAGGGAAGAAAAATCCAAATGTTAATTACAGACTCAATGACACTTTACTGACTGTTACAGACGAGGAACAGGACTTGGGAATTATTATTTCAGATGATTTAAAACTTAGTAAACAATGTAGTAATGCAGCGAGTAAGGCTAGCAGAATGCTTGGATGTATTGGTAGAGGTATTTGCAGCAGAAATAGTAAGGTTCTTATGCCACTTTATAGATCATTAGTTAGGCCTCATCTTGAGTATTGTGTGCAGTTCTGGAGACCATATCTTCAGAAGGATATTAACAAACTTGAATCTGTGCAAAGGAGGGCTACCAAAATGGTACATGGTCTAAAAAATAAAACTTACCAGGATAGGCTCAATGACCTAAATATGTATAGCTTAGAGGAGAGAAGGGAAAGAGGTGATATGATAGCAACTTTCAAGTACATTAAAGGGTTTAGTAAAACTGAGGCTGTGGGTATTTTACATAAAATGGAAAATTCAAGAACAAGGGGTCATGAGCTCAAGCTAAAGGGTAGTAGATTCAGAAGTAATTTGAGGAAGCACTTCTTTACAGAAAGAGTGATTGATTTATGGAATAAACTTCCTCAAGAGGTAGTAGCAACAAACACTGTGGGGGACTTTAAAAATGCATGGGACAAGCATAGGGCTATCCTACGTACTAGATAAGTTTATACTGTTAGGTAAGGTCGGGCAGACTTGCTGGGCCTATGGCTCTTATCTGCCGTCAATATCTATGTTTCTATGTTTCTATTAGCATGTTGCAGTAAGCGAATAATGCTAGATATGTCAGAATCCAATTCTTGTTGCGCTATATTCTCCAACCAGAAAGTTGATGCCACCGCAACATCAGCCAAAGAAATTGCAGGTCTGAGAAGATGACCTGAATATAAATAGGCCTTCCTTAGATAAGATTCAAGCTTCCTATCTAAAGGATCCTTAAAAGAAGTACTATCTTCCATAGGAATAGTGGTACGTTTAGCAAGAGTAGAAATAGCCCCATCAACTTTGGGGATCTTTTCCCAAAACTCTATAGATTTTGCTGGCAAAGGATACAATTTTTAAACCTTGAAGAAGGAATAAAAAGAAGTACCTGTCTTATTCCAATCCTTGGAAATCATATCAGAAATAGCCTCAGGAATAGGAAAAACCCCTGGAGAAACCACAGGAGGTTTAAAAACAGCATTAAAACGTTTATTAGACTGAACGTCAAGAGGACTGGTTACCTCAATATCCAAAGTAATTAACACTTCATTTAATAAAGAACGCATGTACTCAATTTTAAATAAATAAGTAGATTTGTCAGTGTCAATGTCTGAGGAGGATATTTTGAATCAGATAGATCCTCATCAGAAGAGGATAAATTATCATATTGTTGGTCATTTGAAAATTTCATCAACTAAATGAAAAGTTTTAAAAAGACCTTTTACGTTTATTTGAAGGTGGAAATGCAGACAAAGCCTTCAGAATAGAATCAGAAATAAATTCTTTAAAATTTACAGGTATATCATGCACATTAGAAGTTGAAGGAACTGCAACTGGCAATGTACTATTACTGATGGAAACACTATCTGCATGTAAAGGTTTATCATGACAACTATTACAAATGACATTCGGCGAGAACATTTCTACAATTTTACAACAAATGCACTTAGCTTTGGTAGAACCAATGTCAGGCAACAATGTTCCAGCAGAAGCTTCTGAGACAGGATCAAAGTGAGACATCTTGCAAAATGTAAGAGAAAAAACAACATATAAAGCAAAATTATCTATTTCCTTATATGACAGTTTCAGGAATGGGAAAAAATGCAAAGAGCATAGCCCTCTGACATAGAAAAAGGCAAGAGGCAAACATCAATCGGGTATTGAAATAATGAAAAAGTTTGGCGCCACGTATGATGCACAACGTAGCGCCAAAAAATAACCGGAAATGACACACTCGCGTCACTAATGACGCAACCGAGTGAAAGGTCTCGGCGTCAAGTATGATGCCGGAAATGACGAACTTGCGTCATTGACGTACTCTTTCGCGCCAAAAAAATCTTCGCGCCAAAAATGACACAATAAAGTTTAGCATTTATCGCACCCGCGGGCCTAATACCGCCCGCAATTTGTAAGAAGTAGTCAATTGAAAAAAGACTAAACCCCAGGTAAGAAATAAATTTCATTTTTAAAAGATGTTTATATTCCCCAAATATGAAACTGACAGTCTGCAGAAGGAAATACATGAACCTGACTCATGGCAAATATAAGTACAATACATATATTTAGAACTTTATATAAATGCATAAAGTGCCAAACCATAGCTGAGGTGTCTTAAGTAATAAAAAACATACTTACCGAAAGACACCCATCCACATATAGCAGATAGCCAAACCAGTACTAAAACAGTTATTAGTAGAGGTAATGGTAAATTTGAGAGTATATCGTCGATCTGAAAAGGGAGGTAGCAGATGAATCTCTACGACCGATAACAGAGAACCCATGAAAAAGTCCCCCGTTAGGGAAATCATCGTATCCAATAGGTGATACTTCCTTCACGTCCCTCTGACATTCGCTGTACTCTGAGAGGAATCGAGCTTCAACAATGCTGAGAAGCGCATATCAACGTAGAAATCTTAGCACAAACTTACTTCACCACCTCCATAGGAGGCAAAGTTTGTAAAACTGAATTGTGGGTGTGGTGAGGGGTGTATTTATAGGCATTTTGAGATTTGGGAAACTTTGCCCCTCCTGGTAGGATTGTATATCCCATATGTCACTAGCTCATGGACTCTTGCCAATTACATTAAATAAATATACTTATTACTTCTGTATCAAAGGTCCAAAATTTTACTCCAAACTTACAATAAAAATAAATATATACTCTAAGACACCGGTGTCTGAAAACGATAAAATTAATGAATTGGTAAATGTACCATACGCTTCTTATAAAAAAAAATATATTAAATTATTTTTAGAGGTGTGATTGAAATACAATGTATCAGTTCCAAATAAACAACCACTTTTGATTGCGGTCTTTTAA
Source organism: Bombina bombina (assembly GCF_027579735.1). NCBI lineage: Eukaryota > Metazoa > Chordata > Amphibia > Anura > Bombinatoridae > Bombina > Bombina bombina. Next base: position 3,681,362 of record NC_069500.1, read on the forward strand.
CATCCGTGTGCACTTCACATATATTTAGCCATTCTTATGTGTGATAAACACTTGCGTTGTATTTATTTTGGATGCGTTATGTTTTAGCTGCTCAGAACCTTAAAATCTTTCGCCTAGATTACGAGTTTTGTCTGTAAAGACCCGAGGTGCTAACGAGCCTTTTTTTTCCAGCGCACCCTTAAGACAACGCTGGTATAATGTTATTACTGTGTGATACTGTACTGTATATAATGTATGTAATGTTATTACTGGGTGATACTGTACTGTATATAATGTATGTAATGTTTTTACTGTGTGATACTGTACTGTATATAATGTATGTAATGTTATTACTGTGTGACACTGTACTGTATATAATGTATGTAATGTTATTACTGTGTGATACTGTACTGTATATAATGTATGTAATGTTATTACTGTGTGACACTGTACTGTATATAATGTATGTAATGTTATTACTGTGTGATACTGTACTGTATATAATGTATGTAATGTTATTACTGTGTGACACTGTACTGTATATAATGTATGTAATGTTATTACTGTGTGATACTGTACTGTATATAATGTATGTAATGTTATTACTGTGTGACACTGTACTGTATATAATGTATGTAATGTTATTACTGTGTGATACTGTACTGTATATAATATATGTAATGTTATTACTGTGTGACACTGTACTGTATATAATGTATGTAATGTTATTACTGTGTGATAGTGTACTGTATATAATGTATGTAATGTTATTACTGTGTGATACTGTACTGTATATAATGTATGTAATGTTATTACTGTGTGACACTGTACTGTATATAATGTATGTAATGTTATTACTGTGTGACACTGTACTGTATATAATGTATGTAATGTTATTACTGTGTGACACTGTACTGTATATAATGTATGTAATGCTATTACTGTGTGACACTGTACTGTGTATAATGTATGTAATGTTATTACTGTGTGATACTGTACTATATATAATGTATGTAATGTTATTACTGTGTGATACTGTACTGTATATAATGTATGTAATGTTATTACTGTGTGACACTGTACTGTATATAATGTGTGTAATGTTATTACTGTGTGACACTGTACGGTATATAATGTATGTAATGTTATTACTGTGTGATACTGTACTGTATATAATGTATGTAATGTTATTACTGTGTAACACTGTACTGTATATAATGTATGTAATGTTATTACTGTGTGACACTGTACTGTATATAATGTATGTAATGTTATTACTGCGTGACACTGTATTGTATATAATGTATGTAATGTTATTACTGTGTGATACTGTACTGTATATAATGTATGTAATGTTATTACTGTGTGATACTGTACTGTATATAATGTATGTAATGTTATTACTGTGTGATACTGTACTGTGTATAATGTATGTAATGTTATTACTGTGTGATACTGTACTGTATATAATGTATGTAATGTTATTACTGTGTGACACTGTACGGTATATAATGTATGTAATGTTATTACTGTGTGACACTGTACTGTATATAATGTATGTAATGTTATTACTGTGTGATACTGTACTGTATATAATGTATGTAATGTTATTACAGTGTGACACTGTACTGTATGTAATGTATGTAATGTTATTACTGTGTGATACTGTACTGTATATAATGTATGTAATGTTATTACTGTGTGACACTGTACTGTGTATAATGTATGTAATGTTATTACTGTGTGACACTGTACTGTATATAATTATGTAATGTTATTACTGTGTGATACTGTACTGTGTATAATGTATGTAATGTTATTACTGTGTGATACTGTACTGTATATAATGTATGTAATGTTATTACTGTGTGATACTGTACTGTATATAATGTATGTAATGTTATTACTGTGTGATACTGTACTGTATATAATGTATGTAATGTTATTACTGTGTGATACTGTACTTTATATAATGTATGTAATGTTATTACTGTGTGATACTGTACTGTATATAATGTATGTAATGTTATTACTGTGTGATACTGTACTGTACATAATGTATGTAATGTTATTACTGTGTGATACTGTACTGTATATAATGTATGTAATGTTATTACTGTGTGATACTGTACTGTATATAATGTATGTAATATTATTACTGTGTGACACTGTACTGTATATAATGTATGTAATGTTATTACTGTGTGGTACTGTATATAATGTATGTAATGTTATTACTGTGTGATACTGTACTGTATATAATGTTTGTAATGTTATTACTGTGTGATACTGTACTGTATATGTTATTACTGTGTGATACTGTACTGTATATAATGTATGTAATGTTATTACTGTGTGACACTGTACTGTATATAATGTATGTAATGTTATTACTGTGTGACACTGTACTGTATATAGTGTATGTAATGTTATTACTGTGTGACACTGTACTGTATATAATGTATGTAATGTTATTACTGTGTGATACTGTACTGTAAATAATGTATGTAATGTTATTACTGTGTGATACTGTACTGTATATAATGTATGTAATGTTATTACTGTGTGACACTGTACTGTATATAATGTGTGTAATGTTATTACTGTGTGACACTGTACTGTATATAATGTATGTAATGCTATTACTGTGTGACACTGTACTGTATATAATGTATGTAATGTTATTACTGTGTGATACTGTATATAATGTATGTAATGTTATTACTGTGTGATACTGTATATAATGTATGTAATGTTATTATTGTGTGACACTGTACTGTATATAATGTATGTAATGTTATTACTGTGTGACACTGTACTGTATATAATGTATGTAATGTTATTACTGTGTGATACTGTATATAATGTATGTAATGTTATTACTGTGTGACACTGTACTGTATATAATGTATGTAATGTTATTACTGTGTGACACTGTACTGTATATAATGTATGTAATGTTATTACTGTGTGACACTGTACTGTATATAATGTATATAATGTTATTACTGTGTGATACTGTTCTGTATATAATGTATGTAATGTTATTACTGTGTGATACTGTATTGTATATAATGTATGTAATGTTATTACTGTGTGACACTGTACTGTATATAATGTATGTAATGTTATTACTGTGTGATACTGTACTGTATATAATGTATGTAATGTTATTACTGTGTGACACTGTACTGTATATAATGTATGTAATGTTATTACTGTGTGATACTGTACTGTATATAATGTATGTAATGTTATTACTGTGTGATACTGTACTGTATATAATGTATGTAATGTTATTACTGTGTGATACTGTACTGTGTATAATGTATGTAATGTTATTACTGTGTGACACTGTATTGTATATAATGTATGTAATGTTATTACTGTGTGACACTGTACTGTGTATAATGTATGTAATGTTATTACTGTGTGATACTGTACTGTATATAATGTATGTAATGTTATTACTGTGTGACACTGTACTGTATATAATGTATGTAATGTTATTACTGTGTGATACTGTACTGTATATAATGTATGTAATGTTATTACTGTGTGATACTGTACTGTGTATAATGTATGTAATGTTATTACTGTGTGACACTGTACGGTATATAATGTATGTAATGTTATTACTGTGTGACACTGTACTGTATATAATGTATGTAATGTTATTACTGTGTGACACTGTACTGTATATAATATATGTAATGTTATTACTGTGTGACACTGTACTGTATATAATGTGTGTAATGTAATTACTGTGTGATAGTGTACTGTATATAATGTATGTAATGTTATTACTGTGTGACACTGTACTGTATATAATGTATGTAATGTAATTACTGTGTGATAGTGTACTGTATATAATGTATGTAATGTTATTACTGTGTGACACTGTACTGTATATAATGTATGTAATGTTATTACTGTGTGACACTGTACTGTGTATAATGTATGTAATGTTATTACTGTGTGATACTGTACTGTATATAATGTATGTAATGTTATTACTGTGTGATACTGTACTGTATATAATGTATGTAATGTTATTACTGTGTGATACTGTACTGTATATAGTGTATGTAATGTTATTACTCTGTGATACTGTACTGTATATAATGTATGTAATGTTATTACTGTGTGATACTGTACTGTATATAATATATGTAATGTTATTACTGTGTGACACTGTACTGTATATAATGTATGTAATGTAATTACTGTGTGATAGTGTACTGTATATAATGTATGTAATGTTATTACTGTGTGACACTGTACTGTATATAATGTGTGTAATGTAATTACTGTGTGATAAAGTACTGTATATAATGTATGTAATGTTATTACTGTGTGACACTGTACTGTATATAATGTATGTAATGTAATTACTGTGTGATAGTGTACTGTATATAATGTATGTAATGTTATTACTGTGTGACACTGTACTGTATATAATGTATGTAATGTTATTACTGTGTGACACTGTACTGTGTATAATGTATGTAATGTAATTACTGTGTGATAGTGTACTGTATATAATGTATGTAATGTTATTACTGTGTGATATTGTACTGTATATAATGTATGTAATGTTATTACTGTGTGATACTGTACTGTATATAATGTATGTAATGTTATTACTGTGTGATACTGTACTGTATATAATGTATGTAATGTTATTACTGTGTGACACTGTACTGTATATAATGTATGTAATGTTATTACTGTGTGGCACTGTACTGTATATAATGTTATTACTGTGTGATACTGTACTGTATATAATGTATGTAATGTTATTACTGTGTGACACTGTACTGTATATAATGTATGTAATGCTATTACTGTGTGACACTGTACTGTATATAATGTATGTAATGTTATTACTGTGTGATACTGTACTGTATATAATGTGTGTAATGTTATTACTGTGTGACACTGTATTGTGTATAATGTATGTAATGTTATTACTGTGTGATACTGTACTGTATATAATGTTATTACTGTGTGATACTGTACTGTATATAATGTATGTAATGTTATTACTGTGTGATACTGTACTGTGTATAATGTATGTAATGTTATTACTGTGTGATACTGTACTGTATATAATGTACGTAATGTTATTACTGTGTGACACTGTACTGTATATAATGTATGTAATGTTATTACTGTGTGATACTGTACTGTATGTAATGTTATTACTGTGTGATACTGTACTGTATATAATGTATGTAATGTTATTACTAGGTGATACTGTACTGTATATAATGTATGTAATGTTTTTACTGTGTGATACTGTACTGTATATAATGTATGTAATGTTATTACTGTGTGACACTGTACTGTATATAATGTATGTAATGTTATTACTGTGTGATACTGTACTGTATATAATGTACGTAATGTTATTACTGTGTGACACTGTACTGTATATAATGTATGTAATGTTATTACTGTGTGATACTGTACTGTATATAATGTTATTACTGTGTGATGCTGTACTGTATATAATGTATGTAATGTTATTACTGGGTGATACTGTACTGTATATAATGTATGTAATGTTTTTACTGTGTGATACTGTACTGTATATAATGTATGTAATGTTATTACTGTGTGACACTGTACTGTATATAATGTATGTAATGTTATTACTGTGTGATACTGTACTGTATATAATGTATGTAATGTTATTACTGTGTGACACTGTACTGTATATAATGTATGCAATGTTATTACTGTGTGATACTGTACTGTATATAATGTATGTAATGTTATTACTGTGTGACACTGTACTGTATATAATGTATGTAATGTTATTACTGTGTGACACTGTACTGTATATAATGTATGTAATGTTATTACTGTGTGATACTGTACTGTATATAATGTATGTAATGTTATTACTGTGTGACACTGTACTGTATATAATGTATATAATGTTATTACTGTGTGACACTGTACTGTATATAATGTATGTAATGTAATTACTGTGTGATACTGTACTGTATATAATGTACGTAATGTTATTACTGTGTGACACTGTACTGTATATAATGTATGTAATGCTATTACTGTGTGACACTGTACTGTATATAATGTATGTAATGTTATTACTGTGTAACACTGTACTGTATATAATGTATGTAATGTTATTACTGTGTGATACTGTACTGTATATAATGTATGTAATGTTATTACTGTGTGATACTGTACTGTATATAATATATGTAATGTTATTACTGTGTGACACTGTACTGTATATAATGTATGTAATGTTATTACTGTGTGATACTGTACTGTATATAATGTATGTAATGTTATTACTGTGTGATACTGTACTGTATATAATGTATGTAATGTTATTACTGTGTGACACTGTACTGTATATAATGTATGTAATGCTATTACTGTGTGACACTGTACTGTGTATAATGTATGTAATGTTATTACTGTGTGATACTGTACTGTATATAATGTGTGTAATGTTATTACTGTGTGATACTGTACTGTATATAATGTATGTAATGTTATTACTGTGTGACACTGTACTGTGTATAATGTATGTAATGTTATTACTGTGTGATACTGTACTGTATATAATGTATGTAATGTTATTACTGTGTGACACTGTACTGTATATAATGTGTGTAATGTTATTACTGTGTGATACTGTACTGTATATAATGTATGTAATGTTATTACTGTGTGACACTGTACTGTATATAATGTATGTAATGTTATTACTGTGTGACACTGTACTGTGTATAATGTATGTAATGTTATTACTGTGTGACACTGTACTGTGTATAATGTATGTAATGTTATTACTGTGTGACACTGTACTGTATATAATGTATGTAATGTTATTACTGTGTGATACTGTACTGTATATAATGTATGTAATGTTATTACTGTGTGATACTGTACTGTATATAATGTATGTAATGTTATTACTGTGTGATACTGTACTATATATAATGTATGTAATGTTATTACTGTGTGATACTGTACTGTATATAATGTATGTAATGTTATTACTGTGTGACACTGTACTGTATATAATGTGTGTAATGTTATTACTGTGTGACACTGTACGGTATATAATGTATGTAATGTTATTACTGTGTGATACTGTACTGTATATAATGTATGTAATGTTATTACTGTGTGACACTGTACTGTATATAATGTATGTAATGTTATTACTGTGTGACACTGTACTGTATATAATGTATGTAATGTTATTACTGTGTGACACTGTACTGTATATAATGTATGTAATGTTATTACTGTGTGATACTGTACTGTATATAATGTATGTAATGTTATTACTGTGTGATACTGTACTGTATATAATGTATGTAATGTTATTACTGTGTGATACTGTACTGTGTATAATGTATGTAATGTTATTACTGTGTGACACTGTACTGTATATAATGTATGTAATGTTATTACTGTGTGATACTGTACTGTATATAATGTATGTAATGTTATTACTGTGTGATACTGTACTGTATATAATATATGTAATGTTATTACTGTGTGACACTGTACTGTATATAATGTATGTAATGTTATTACTGTGTGATACTGTACTGTATATAATGTATGTAATGTTATTACTGTGTGACACTGTACTGTATATAATGTATGTAATGTTATTACTGTGTGACACTGTACTGTATATAATGTATGTAATGTTATTACTGTGTGACACTGTACTGTATATAATGTATGTAATGTTATTACTGTGTGATACTGTACTGTATATAATGTATGTAATGTTATTACTGTGTGATACTGTACTGTATATAATGTATGTAATGTTATTACTGTGTGATACTGTACTGTATATAATGTATGTAATGTTATTACTGTGTGACACTGTACTGTATATAATGTATGTAATGTTATTACTGTGTGATACTGTACTGTATATAATGTATGTAATGTTATTACTGTGTGATACTGTACTGTATATAATGTATGTAATGTTATTACTGTGTGACACTGTACTGTATATAATGTATGTAATGTTATTACTGTGTGATACTGTACTGTATATAATGTATGTAATGTTATTACTGTGTGATACTGTACTGTATATAATATATGTAATGTTATTACTGTGTGACACTGTACTGTATATAATGTATGTAATGTTATTACTGTGTGATAGTGTACTGTATATAATGTATGTAATGTTATTACTGTGTGACACTGTACTGTATATAATGTATGTAATGTTATTACTGTGTGACACTGTACTGTGTATAATGTATGTAATGTAATTACTGTGTGATAGTGTACTGTATATAATGTATGTAATGTTATTACTGTGTGACACTGTACTGTATATAATGTGTGTAATGTTATTACTGTGTGATAATGTACTGTATATAATGTATGTAATGTTATTACTGTGTGACACTGTACTGTATATAATGTATGTAATGTTATTACTGTGTGACACTGTACTGTATATAATGTATGTAATGTTATTACTGTGTGACACTGTACTGTATATAATGTATGTAATGTTATTACTGTGTGACACTGTACTGTATATAATGTATGTAATGTAATTACTGTGTGATACTGTACTGTATATAATGTATGTAATGTTATTACTGTGTGATACTGTACTGTATATAATGTATGTAATGTTATTACTGTGTGATACTGTACTGTATATAATGTATGTAATGTTATTACTGTGTGATACTGTACTGTATATAATGTATGTAATGTTATTACTGTGTGACACTGTACTGTATATAATGTATGTAATGTTATTACTGTGTGGCACTGTACTGTATATAATGTATGTAATGTTATTACTGTGTGATACTGTACTGTATATAATGTATGTAATGTTATTACTGTGTGACACTGTACTGTATATAATGTATGTAATGCTATTACTGTGTGACACTGTACTGTATATAATGTATGTAATGTTATTACTGTGTGATACTGTACTGTATATAATGTGTGTAATGTTATTACTGTGTGACACTGTATTGTGTATAATGTATGTAATGTTATTACTGTGTGATACTGTACTGTATATAATGTTATTACTGTGTGATACTGTACTGTATATAATGTATGTAATGTTATTACTGTGTGATACTGTACTGTGTATAATGTATGTAATGTTATTACTGTGTGATACTGTACTGTATATAATGTATGTAATGTTATTACTGTGTGACACTGTACTGTATATAATGTATGTAATGTTATTACTGTGTGATACTGTACTGTAATGTATGTAATGTTATTACTGTGTGATACTGTACTGTATATAATGTATGTAATGTTATTACTAGGTGATACTGTACTGTATATAATGTATGTAATGTTATTACTGTGTGATACTGTACTGTATATAATGTATGTAATGTTATTACTGTGTGACACTGTACTGTATATAATGTATGTAATGTTATTACTGTGTGATACTGTACTGTATATAATGTATGTAATGTTATTACTGTGTGACACTGTACTGTATATAATGTATGTAATGTTATTACTGTGTGATACTGTACTGTATATAATGTTATTACTGTGTGATACTGTACTGTATATAATGTATGTAATGTTATTACTGTGTGATACTGTACTGTATATAATGTATGTAATGTTTTTACTGTGTGATACTGTACTGTATATAATGTATGTAATGTTATTACTGTGTGACACTGTACTGTATATAATGTATGTAATGTTATTACTGTGTGATACTGTACTGTATATAATGTATGTAATGTTATTACTGTGTGACACTGTACTGTATATAATGTATGTAATGTTATTACTGTGTGATACTGTACTGTATATAATGTATGTAATGTTATTACTGTGTGACACTGTACTGTATATAATGTATGTAATGTTATTACTGTGTGACACTGTACTGTATATAATGTATGTAATGTTATTACTGTGTGATACTGTACTGTATATAATGTATGTAATGTTATTACTGTGTGACACTGTACTGTATATAATGTATGTAATGTTATTACTGTGTGACACTGTACTGTATATAATGTATGTAATGTAATTACTGTGTGATACTGTACTGTATATAATGTACGTAATGTTATTACTGTGTGACACTGTACTGTATATAATGTATGTAATGCTATTACTGTGTGACACTGTACTGTATATAATGTATGTAATGTTATTACTGTGTGACACTGTACTGTATATAATGTATGTAATGTTATTACTGTGTGATACTGTACTGTATATAATGTATGTAATGTTATTACTGTGTGATACTGTACTGTATATAATGTATGTAATGTTATTACTGTGTGACACTGTACTGTATATAATGTATGTAATGTTATTACTGTGTGATACTGTACTGTATATAATGTATGTAATGTTATTACTGTGTGATACTGTACTGTATATAATGTATGTAATGTTATTACTGTGTGACACTGTACTGTATATAATGTATGTAATGTTATTACTGTGTGACACTGTACTGTGTATAATGTATGTAATGTTATTACTGTGTGATACTGTACTGTATATAATGTATGTAATGTTATTACTGTGTGATACTGTACTGTATATAATGTATGTAATGTTATTACTGTGTGACACTGTACTGTATATAATGTATGTAATGTTATTACTGTGTGATACTGTACTGTATATAATGTATGTAATGTTATTACTGTGTGACACTGTACTGTATATAATGTGTGTAATGTTATTACTGTGTGATACTGTACTGTATATAATGTATGTAATGTTATTACTGTGTGACACTGTACTGTATATAATGTATGTAATGTTATTACTGTGTGACACTGTACTGTGTATAATGTATGTAATGTTATTACTGTGTGACACTGTACTGTATATAATGTATGTAATGTTATTACTGTGTGACACTGTACTGTATATAATGTATGTAATGTTATTACTGTGTGACACTGTACTGTATATAATGTATGTAATGTTATTACTGTGTGATACTGTACTGTATATAATGTATGTAATGTTATTACTGTGTGATACTGTACTGTATATAATGTATGTAATGTTATTACTGTGTGATACTGTACTGTATATAATGTATGTAATGTTATTACTGTGTGACACTGTACTGTATATAATGTGTGTAATGTTATTACTGTGTGACACTGTACTGTATATAATGTATGTAATGTTATTACTGTGTGATACTGTACTGTATATAATGTATGTAATGTTATTACTGTGTGACACTGTACTGTATATAATGTATGTAATGTTATTACTGTGTGACACTGTACTGTATATAATGTATGTAATGTTATTACTGTGTGACACTGTACTGTATATAATGTATGTAATGTTATTACTGTGTGATACTGTACTGTATATAATGTATGTAATGTTATTACTGTGTGACACTGTACTGTATATAATGTATGTAATGTTATTACTGTGTGACACTGTACTGTATATAATGTATGTAATGTTATTACTGTGTGACACTGTACGGTATATAATGTATGTAATGTTATTACTCTGTGATACTGTACTGTATATAATGTATGTAATGTTATTACTGTGTGATACTGTATTGTATATAATGTATGTAATGTTATTACTGTGTGACACTGTACTGTATATAATGTATGTAATGTTATTACTGTGTGACACTGTACGGTATATAATGTATGTAATGTTATTACTGTGTGATACTGTACTGTATATAATGTATGTAATGTTATTACTGTGTGACACTGTACTGTATATAATGTATGTAATGTTATTACTGTGTGACACTGTACTGTATATAATGTATGTAATGTTATTACTGTGTGACACTGTACTGTATATAATGTATGTAATGTTATTACTGTGTGATACTGTACTGTATATAATGTATGTAATGTTATTACTGTGTGACACTGTACTGTATATAATGTATGTAATGTTATTACTGTGTGACACTGTACTGTATATAATGTATGTAATGTTATTACTGTGTGACACTGTACGGTATATAATGTATGTAATGTTATTACTGCTGTGATACTGTACTGTATATAATGTATGTAATGTTATTACTGTGTGATACTGTACTGTATATAATGTATGTAATGTTATTACTGTGTGACACTGTACTGTATATAATATATGTAATGTTATTACTGTGTGATACTGTACTGTATATAATGTATGTAATGTTATTACTGTGTGATAGTGTACTGTATATAATGTATGTAATGTTATTACTGTGTGACACTGTACTGTATATAATGTATGTAATGTTATTACTGTGTGATACTGTACTGTATATAATGTATGTAATGTTATTACTGTGTGACACTGTACTGTATATAATGTATGTAATGTTATTACTGTGTGATAGTGTACTGTATATAATGTATGTAATGTTATTACTGTGTGACACTGTACTGTATATAATGTATGTAATGTTATTACTGTGTGACACTGTACTGTGTATAATGTATGTAATGTAATTACTGTGTGATAGTGTACTGTATATAATGTATGTAATGTTATCACTGTGTGATACTGTACTGTATATAATGTATGTAATGCTATTACTGTGTGACACTGTACTGTGTATAATGTAGGTAATGTTATTACTGTGTGATACTGTACTGTATATAATGTATGTAATGTTATTACTGTGTGATACTGTACTGTATATAATGTATGTAATGTAATTACTGTGTGATACTGTACTGTATATAATGTGTGTAATGTTATTACTGTGTGATACTGTATTGTATATAATGTATGTAATGTTATTACTGTGTGATACTGTACTGTATATAATGTGTGTAATGTTATTACTGTGTGACACTGTACGGTATATAATGTATGTAATGTTATTACTGTGTGATACTGTACTGTATATAATGTATGTAATGTTATTACTGTGTAACACTGTACTGTATATAATGTATGTAATGTTATTACTGTGTGATACTGTACTGTATATAATGTGTGTAATGTTATTACTGTGTGACACTGTACGGTATATAATGTATGTAATGTTATTACGGTGTGATACTGTACTGTATATAATGTATGTAATGTTATTACGGTGTGATACTGTACTGTATATAATGTATGTAATGTTATTACTGTGTGATACTGTACTGTATATAATGTATGTAATGTTATTACTGTGTGACACTGTACTGTATATAATGTATGTAATGTTATTACTGTGTGACACTGTACTGTATATAATGTATGTAATGTTATTACTGTGTGACACTGTACTGTATATAATGTATGTAATGTTATTACTGTGTGATACTGTACTGTATATAATGTATGTAATGTTATTACTGTGTGACACTGTACTGTATATAATGTATGTAATGTTATTACTGTGTGACACTGTACTGTATATAATGTATGTAATGTTATTACTGTGTGATACTGTACTGTATATAATGTATGTAATGTTTATTACTGTGTGATACTGTACTGTATATATTTAATGTAATGTTATTACTGTGTGATACTGTACTGTATATAATGTATGTAATGTTATTACTGCTGTGATACTGTACTGTATGTAATGTATGTAATGTTATTACTGTGTGACACTGTACTGTATATAATGTATGTTATGTTATTACTGTGTGATACTGATACTGTATATAATGTGTGGTAAAGTATATGTGAGCTGTGCTGTATATAATGTATGTAATGTTATTACTGTGTGACACTGTACTGTATATAATGTATGTAATGTTATTACTGTGTGATACTGTACTGTATATAATGTATGTAATGTTAATACTGTGTGATACTGTACTGTATATAATGTATGTAATGTTATTACTGTGTGACACTGTACTGTATATAATGTATGTAATGTTATTACTGTGTGACACTGTACTGTATATAATGTATGTAATGTTATTACTGTGTGACTCTGTACTGTATATAATGTATGTAATGTTATTACTGTGTGACACTGTACTGTATATAATGTATGTAATGTTATTACTGTGTGACACTGTACTGTATATAATGTATGTAATGTTATTACTGTGTGATACTGTACTGTATATAATGTATGTAATGTTATTACTGTGTGATACTGTACTGTATATAATGTATGTAATGTTATTACTGTGTGACACTGTACTGTATATAATGTATGTAATGTTATTACTGTGTGACACTGTACTGTATATAATGTATGTAATGTTATTACTGTGTGATACTGTACTGTATATAATGTATGTAATGTTATTACTGTGTGACACTGTACTGTATATAATGTATGTAATGTTATTACTGTGTGATACTGTACTGTATATAATGTATGTAATGTTATTACTGTAACACTGTACTGTATATAATGTATGTAATGTTATTACTGTGTGATACTGTACTGTATATAATGTATGTAATGTTATTACTGTGTGATACTGTACTGTATATAATGTATGTAATGTTATTACTGTGTGACACTGTACTGTATATAATGTATGTAATGTTATTACTGTGTGAAACTGTACTGTATATAATGTATGTAATGTTATTACTGTGTGACACTGTACTGTATATAATGTATGTAATGTTATTACTGTGTGATACTGTACTGTGTATAATGTATGTAATGTTATTACTGTGTGATACTGTACTGTATATAATGTATGTAATGTTATTACTGTGTGACACTGTACTGTATATAATGTATGTAATGTTATTACTGTGTGAAACTGTACTGTATATAATGTATGTAATGTTATTACTGTGTGATACTGTACTGTATATAATGTATGTAATGTTATTACTGTTTTATACTGTACTGTATATAATGTATGTAATGTTATTACTGTGTGACACTGTACTGTATATAATGTATGTAATGTTATTACTGTGTGACACTGTACTGTATATAATGTATGTAATGTTATTACTGTGTGACACTGTACTGTATATAATGTATGTAATGTTATTACTGTGTGATACTGTACTGTATATAATGTATGTAATGTTATTACTGTGTGATACTGTACTGTATATAATGTATGTAATGTTATTACTGTGTGACACTGTACTGTATATAATGTATGTAATGTTATTACTGTGTGACACTGTACTGTATATAATGTATGTAATGTTATTACTGTGTGATACTGTACTGTATATAATGTATGTAATGTTATTACTGTGTGACACTGTACTGTATATAATGTATGTAATGTTATTACTGTGTGATACTGTACTGTATATAATGTATGTAATGTTATTACTGTGTGATACTGTACTGTATATAATGTATGTAATGTTATTACTGTGTGACACTGTACTGTATATAATGTATGTAATGTTATTACTGTGTGATACTGTACTGTATATAATGTATGTAATGTTATTACTGTGTGATACTGTACTGTATATAATGTATGTAATGTTATTACTGTGTGACACTGTACTGTATATAATGTATGTAATGTTATTACTGTGTGACACTGTACTGTATATAATGTATGTAATGTTATTACTGTGTGACACTGTACTGTATATAATGTATGTAATGTTATTACTGTGTGATACTGTACTGTATATAATGTATGTAATGTTATTACTGTGTGACACTGTACTGTATATAATGTATGTAATGTTATTACTGTGTGATACTGTACTGTATATAATGTATGTAATGTTATTACTGTGTGATACTGTACTGTATATAATGTATGTAATGTTATTACTGTGTGACACTGTACTGTATATAATGTATGTTATGTTATTACTGTGTGACACTGTACTGTATATAATGTATGTAATGTTATTACTGTGTGACACTGTACTGTATATAATGTATGTATATGTTATTACTGTGTGACACTGTACTGTATATAATGTATGTAATCGTTATTACTGTGTGACACTGTACTGTATATAATGTATGTAATGTTATTACTGTGTGATACTGTACTGTATATAATGTATGTAATGTTATTACTGTGTGACACTGTACTGTATATAATGTATGTAATGTTATTACTGTGTGACACTGTACTGTATATAATGTATGTAATGTTATTACTGTGTGACACTGTACTGTATATAATGTATGTAATGTTATTACTGTGTGATACTGTACTGTATATAATGTATGTAATGTTATTACTGTGTGACACAGTACTGTATATAATGTATGTAATGTTATTACTGTGTGATACTGTACTGTATATAATGTATGTAATGTTATTACTGTGTGACACTGTACTGTATATAATGTATGTAATGTTATTACTGTGTGACACTGTACTGTATATAATGTATGTAATGTTATTACTGTGTGATACTGTACTGTATATAATGTATGTAATGTTATTACTGTGTGATACTGTACTGTATATAATGTATGTAATGTTATTACTGTGTGACACTGTACTGTATATAATGTATGTAATGTTATTACTGTGTGACACTGTACTGTATATAATGTATGTAATGTTATTACTGTGTGATACTGTACTGTATATAATGTATGTAATGTTATTACTGTGTGACACTGTACTGTATATAATGTATGTAATGTTATTACTGTGTGACACTGTACTGTATATAATGTATGTAATGTTATTACTGTGTGACACTGTACTGTATATAATGTATGTAATGCTATTACTGTGTGACACTGTACTGTATATAATGTATGTAATGTTATTACTGTGTGATACTGTACTGTATATAATGTATGTAATGTTATTACTGTGTGACACTGTACTGTATATAATGTATGTAATGCTATTACTGTGTGACACTGTACTGTGTATAATGTATGTAATGTTATTACTGTGTGATACTGTACTGTATATAATGTATGTAATGTTATTACTGTTTTATACTGTACTGTATATAATGTATGTAATGTTATTACTGTGTGACACTGTACTGTATATAATGTGTGTAATGTTATTACTGTGTGACACTGTACTGTATATAATGTATGTAATGTTATTACTGTGTGATACTGTACTGTATATAATGTATGTAATGTTATTACTGTGTGATACTGTACTGTATATAATGTATGTAATGTTATTACTGTGTGATACTGTACTGTATATAATGTATGTAATGTTATTACTGTGTGATACTGTACTGTGTATAATGTATGTAATGTTATTACTGTGACACTGTACTGTATATAATGTATGTAATATTATTACTGTGTGATACTGTACTGTATATAATGTATGTAATATTATTACTGTGTGATACTGTACTGTGTATAATGTATGTAATGTTATTACTGTGACACTGTACTGTATATAATGTGTGTAATGTTATTACTGTGTGATACTGTACTGTATATAATGTATGTAATGTTATTACTGTGTGATACTGTACTGTATATAATGTATGTAATGTTATTACTGTGTGACACTGTACTGTATATAATGTGTGTAATGTTATTACTGTGTGACACTGTACTGTATATAATGTGTGTAATGTTATTACTGTGTGACACTGTACTGTATATAATGTATGTAATGTTATTACTGTGTGATACTGTACTGTATATAATGTATGTAATGTTATTACTGTGTAACACTGTACTGTATATAATGTATGTAATGTTATTACTGTGTGACACTGTACTGTATATAATGTATGTAATGTTATTACTGTGTGATACTGTACTGTATATAATGTATGTAATGTTATTACTGTGTGATACTGTACTGTATATAATGTATGTAATGTTATTACTGTGTGATACTGTACTGTATATAATGTATGTAATGTTATTACTGTGTGATACTGTACTGTATGTAATGTATGTAATGTTATTACTGTGTGACACTGTACTGTATATAATGTATGTAATGTTATTACTGTGTGATACTGTACTGTATATAATGTGTGTAATGTTATTACTGTGTGACACTGTACTGTATATAATGTGTGTAATGTTATTACTGTGTGATACTGTACTGTATATAATGTATGTAATGTTATTACTGTGTGACACTGTACTGTATATAATGTATGTAATGTTATTACTGTGTGACACTGTACTGTATATAATGTATGTAATGTTATTACTGTGTGACACTGTACTGTATATAATGTATGTAATGTTATTACTGTGTGACACTGTACTGTATATAATGTATGTAATGTTATTACTGTGTGATAGTGTACTGTATATAATGTATGTAATGTTATTACTGTGTGACACTGTACTGTATATAATGTATGTAATGTTATTACTGTGTGATACTGTACTGTATATAATGTATGTAATGTTATTACTGTGTGATACTGTACTGTATATAATGTATGTAATGTTATTACTGTGTGACACTGTACTGTATATAATGTATGTTATGTTATTACTGTGTGACACTGTACTGTATATAATGTATGTAATGTTATTACTGTGTGATACTGTACTGTATATAATGTATGTAATGTTATTACTGTGTGACACTGTACTGTATGTAATGTATGTAATGGAATTACTGTGTGATACTGTACTGTATATAATGTATGTAATGTTATTACTGTGTGATACTGTACTGTATATAATGTATGTAATGTTATTACTGTGTGACACTGTACTATATATAATGTATGTAATGTTATTACTGTGTGATACTGTACTGTGTATAATGTATGTAATGTAATTACTGTGTGATAGTGTACTGTGTATAATGTATGTAATGTAATTACTGTGTGATAGTGTACTGTATATAATGTATGTTATGTTATTACTGTGTGATACTGTACTGTGTATAATGTATGTAATGTTATTACTGTGTGATACTGTACTGTATATAATGTATGTAATGTTATTACTGTGTGATACTGTACTGTATATAATGTATGTAATGTTATTACTGTGTGACACTGTACTGTATATAATGTATGTTATGTTATTACTGTGTGACACTGTACTGTATATAATGTATGTAATGTTATTACTGTGTGACACTGTACGGTATATAATGTATGTAATGTTATTACTGTGTGATACTGTACTGTATATAATGTATGTAATCATATTACTGTGTGACACTGTACTGTATGTAATGTATGTAATGTTATTACTGTGTGATACTGTACTGTATATAATGTATGTAATGTTATTACTGTGTGACACTGTACTGTATATAATGTATGTTATGTTATTACTGTGTGACACTGTACTGTATATAATGTATGTAATGTTATTACTGTGTGACACTGTACGGTATATAATGCATGTAATGTTATTACTGTGTGATACTGTACTGTATATAATGTGTGTAATGTTATTACTGTGTGACACTGTACGGTATATAATGTATGTAATGTTATTACTGTGTGATACTGTACTGTATATAATGTATGTAATGTTATTACTGTGTGACACTGTACTGTATATAATGTATGTAATGTTATTACTGTGTGACACTGTACTGTATATAATGTATGTAATGTTATTACTGTGTGACACTGTACTGTATATAATGTATGTAATGTTATTACTGTGTGATACTCAGTGACGTGCACTCATTGGAGGCAGGTGAGGCAGTGCCGCACCTGCCATTTGGGCCAAAATAAAAACAAATAGAGAGTTTTATTAAAAAAAAAAAAAAAAAAGTAAAATTTTTTTTTTTTGACATGTCAAACTAATATTGCGCAATAGAGAGGCACTGGGTTCTGGTGTTTCTCTATTACGCAATATTTGTAGTGTGTTTTTATATCTAGCTGCTCTGCAGCATCACCCGGTGGTGATTTGCAGGAGCAGCGCGGCAGAGAAAATTACTATATGAGGCATCTCTCATGAGGCCTCGACTGTTCCCTGGGAGACCGGCTCATCCAATCAACACCGGTGTTGATTGACTCCCTCCCTGGCCCTGCTTAGCCTTACAAGTAGTGCACTGAGACTGAGTTTCTGCGCATGCGCAAGGAAAGAGCAGCGCGGCGGGAACAACAGCCAGTCACAGTGCCACTTATTCCTGCTTGACACCTCTGAGCCAAGTAGCGACTAGTGGAGGAGGAGGCTGTCCGATCTCTACAGAGTCTGAGTGAGACTCGCACAGACACCGCATATCGCAGCTGCTGCCCCTGCCTGACCGTGAGGACCTGTCGGCTCAGCTCAGCCTGTCACCGCACTCACCTGAAGGAAGGAGCCGAAGTGCACACAGTCCGGGTCACACTGTCACACTCACACAAGTAAGTCATCAAGAATGACAGCCATGCCGTGTGTGATAGTGTGATGATCAGCAGTACAGCCTGTAATTATGTATATTTTTTATTGTGAGGCTTGGGGTTAACGTTGTATAACTTGTAAGTTGTACAGAGTACTGTAAGTTAAAAATATACTGGACCGGGTAGTGGTGGGTGCCTGCCCCCCCTCTGCTTAAATTTGAAGTGCCTGTGTGTGTTTTCAACTAGGAACACTTGTGTTGTGACGCAGTCTGATCCTCTTATTTGCTTAATTAGTAAATGTATTTTGTGTATGACCCGGTCAGTGTTGTAAGGACTTACAACACTGACCAGGTCATACACAAAATACATTTATTAAGCAAAACTTTCAAGTTGCTGGCTATGCTATCTATGTTGTTTCACTTCCCAACTTTGGCAGCTTAATAAATATATTTTAATGAGCAGCCATCTTGTGATTTAGTGCTGTGCTTATTTGCTTAATAAATGTATTTTGTGTATGACCTGGTCAGTGTTGTAAGTTACATTTATTAAGCAAATAAGCACAAAATCACAAAATGGCTGCTCATTAAAATATATTTCTTATTTTAATATATTTATTAATAGTAAAAGTTACACTACTGAGTCAGTAGTGTAACTTTTACTATTAATAAATATATTAAAATAAGAAATATATTTTAATGAGCAGCCCCCATCTCTCTCCCCCATCTGTCTCTCTCTCTCTCTCTCTCCCCTCTGTCTCTCTCCCTTCTGTCTCTCCCTTTCTCCATCCCCTCTGTCTTTCTCCCATCTGTCTCTCTCTCTCTCCCCTCTCTCTCTCTCCTCTGTCTCTCTTTCTCTCCCCTCTGTCTCTCTCTTTCTCCCTCCCCTGTCTCTCCCTTTCTCCCTCCCCCTCCTCCTCTCCCTTTCTCCCTCCCCCTCTTTCTCTCTCTCTCCCCTCTGTGTCTCTTTTTCTCTCTCTCCCCTCTGTCTCTCTCTTCTCTCTCTCTTTCTCCCCTCTGTCTCTCTCTCTCCCCTCTGTCTCTCTCTCTCTCTCCCCTCTCTCTCTCCCCCTCTCTCTCTCTCTCTCCCCCCTGTCTCTCTCTCTCTCTCTCCCCCCCCGTCTCTCTCTCTCTCTCTCCCCCCGTCTCTCTATCTCTCCCCCTCTGTCTTTCTCTCTCTCTCTCTATCTCTCCCCCCTGTCTCTCTCTCTCCCCTCTGTCTCTCTCTTTCTCCCTCTCCCCCTCTCTCCCCTCTGTCTCTCTCTCCCCTCTCTCTCTCTCTCTCTCTCCCCCCCGTCTCTCTATCTCTCCCCCTCTGTCTTTCTCTCTCTCTATCTCTCCCCCCTGTCTATCTCTCTCCCCTCTGTCTCTCTGTCCCTATCCATCCCCCTCTCTCTCTCTCCCCCTCTCTCTCTCCTCTCTGCCTATCTCTCTCCCCCTCTGTCTCTCTCTCCCCTCTGTCTCTCTCTCTCCCCTCTGTCTCTCTCTCTCCCCTCTGTCTCTCTCTCTCCCCCCTCTGTCTCTCTCTCTCCCCCCTGTCTCTCTCTCTCTCCCCTCTGCCTCTCTCTCTCTCCTCTGACTCTCTCCTCTGTCTCTCTCTCTCCTCTGTCTCTCTCTCTCCTCTGTCTCTCTCTCCCTCCCCCTCTGTCTCTCTCCCTCCCCCTCTGTCTCTCTCTCCTCTGTGTCTCTCTTTCTCTCTCCCCCTCTGTGTCTCTCTCTCTCTTTTTCTGTCTCTCTCTCTCTCCATCTCTCTCTCCCTGTCTCTCCCTCCCCCTCTGTCTCTATCCTTATGTGTCTCATTCTCCCCCATGGTCTCTTTGTCTGTCTCTCTACCCTCTGTCTCTCTTTGTCTCTCTCTCTCCCCTCTGTCTCTTTGTCTCTCCCCCCCCCTCTGTCTCTCTATCTATGTCTCTCTCCCTGTCTCTCCCACCCCTTCTGTCCAATTTACATCTAATATCTAATTTCCTTCATTCTCTTGATATCCTTTGTTGAAAATCATATCTAAATATGCTCAGTAGCTGCTGATAGGTGGCTGCACAATAGATACCTCATGTGATTGGCTCACCCATGTACATTGCTATTTTTTCAACAAAGGATATCTAAAGAATGAAGGCAAATCCTAGCCAGTGTCTCACCTGCCTCTGACCTCACTGCACGTCACTGGTGATACTGTACTGTATATAATGTACGTAATGTTATTACTGTGTGACACTGTACTGTATATAATGTGTGTAATGTTATTACTGTGTGACACTGTACTGTATATAATGTATGTAATGTTATTACTGTGTGACACTGTACTGTATATAATGTATGTAATGTTATTACTGTGTGACACTGTACTGTATATAATGTGTGTAATTACTGTGTGACACTGTACTGTATATAATGTGTGTAATGTTATTACTGTGTGACACTGTACTGTATATAATGTATGTAATGTTATAACTGTGTGACACTGTACTGTATATAATGTATGTAATGTTATTACTGTGTGATACAGTACTGTATATAATGTATGTAATGTTATTACTGTGTGACACTGTACTGTATATAATGTATGTAATGTTATTACTGTGTGATACTGTACTGTATATAATGTATGTAATGTTATTACTGTGTGACACTGTACTGTATATAATGTATGTAATGTTATTACTGTGTGACACTGTACTGTATATAATGTATGTAATGTTATTACTGTGTGACACTGTACTGTATATAATGTATGTAATGTTATTACTGTGTGATACTGTACTGTATATAATGTATGTAATGTTATTACTGTGTGATACTGTACTGTATATAATGTATGTAATGTTATTACTGTGTGACACTGTACTGTATATAATGTATGTAATGTTATTACTGTGTGACACTGTACTGTATATAATGTATGTAATGTTATTACTGTGTGACACTGTACTGTATATAATGTATGTAATGTTATTACTGTGTGACACTGTACTGTATATAATGTATGTAATGTTATTACTGGGTGATACTGTACTGTATATAATGTATGTAATGTTATTACTGTGTGACACTGTACTGTATATAATGTATGTAATGTTATTACTGTGTGACACTGTACTGTATATAATGTATGTAATGTTATTACTGTGTGACACTGTACTGTATATAATGTATGTAATGTTATTACTGTGTGATACTGTACTGTATATAATGTATGTAATGTTATTACTGTGTGACACTGTACTGTATATAATGTATGTAATGTTATTACTGTGTGACACTGTACTGTATATAATGTATGTAATGTTATTACTGTGTGACACTGTATTGTGTATAATGTATGTAATGTTATTACTGTGTGATACTGTACTGTATATAATGTATGTAATGTTATTACTAGGTGATACTGTACTGTATATAATGTATGTAATGTTATTACTGTGTGATACTGTACTGTATATAATGTATGTAATTACTGTGTGGCAGACGGTACTGTATATAATGTATGTAATGTTATTACTGTGTGACACTGTACGGTATATAATGTATGTAATGTTATTACTGTGTGATACTGTACTGTATATAATGTATGTAATGTTATTACTGTGTGACACTGTACTGTATATAATGTATGTAATGTTATTACTGTGTGACACTGTACTGTATATAATGTATGTAATGTTATTACTGTGTGATACTGTACTGTATATAATGTATGTAATGTTATTACTGTGTGACACTGTACTGTATATAATGTATGTAATGTTATTACTGTGTGATACTGTACTGTATATAATGTATGTAATTACTGTGTGGCAGACGGTACTGTATATAATGTATGTAATTACTGTGTGGCAGACGGTACTGTATACAGCAGCAGTGCACTCTGAGCACAGGGATAGGTTCGGCCAGTGCTGCTGTCAGAGAGGGGAAGGGGGTGTAAGTGGCGTGACATCTGTACAATGTTAGTTCCTGGAAGCATCATACAGCTGTACTGTATCAGGCGGCTTAACCTTCACATTCCTGCAGTAATCAGTGGTTCTGTAAGCGGTTAGATACAAACTTTCCTTTACAAATTACTGGGTGGGGTCAGCCGTCCTGTGTGTGCTAAAACTTACTTTCACTTTCAAAATCCCCAAACTTCCTTTGTTATTCACAGGTCAGTACACAGTGTGTAATGTGTGTCATTGTACAGTGTGTAATGTGTGTCAGTATAGAGTGTGTAATGTGTGTCAGTGTACAGTGTGTAATGTGTGTCAGTATAGAGTGTGTAATGTGTGTCAGTATAGAGTGTGTAATGTGTGTCAGTATGCAGGGTGTAATGTGTGTCAGTATACAGTGTGTAATGTGTGTCAGTATACAGTATGTAATGTGTGTCAGTATAGAGTGTGTAATGTGTGTCAGTATAGAGTGTGTAATGTGTGTCAGTATAGAGTGTGTAATGTGTGTCAGTATACAGGGTGTAATGTGTGTCAGTATAGAGTGTGTAATGTGTGTCAGTATAGAGTGTGTAATGTGTGTCAGTATACAGGGTGTAATGTGTGTCAGTATACAGTGTGTAATGTGTGTCATTGTACAGTGTGTAATGTGTGTCAGTATAGAGTGTGTAATGTGTGTCAGTGTACAGTGTGTAATGTGTGTCAGTATAGAGTGTGTAATGTGTGTCAGTATAGAGTGTGTAATGTGTGTCAGTATAGAGTGTGTAATGTGTGTCAGTATAGAGTGTGTAATGTGTGTCAGTGTACAGGGTGTAATGTGTGTCAGTATACAGTGTGTAATGTGTGTCAGTATACAGTGTGTAATGTGTGTCAGTATAGAGTGTGTAATGTGTGTCAGTATAGAGTGTGTAATGTGTGTCAGTATAGAGTGTGTAATGTGTGTCAGTATACAGGGTGTAATGTGTGTCAGTATAGAGTGTGTAATGTGTGTCAGTATAGAGTGTGTAATGTGTGTCAGTATAGAGGGTGTAATGTGTGTCAGTATACAGTATGTAATGTGTGTCAGTATACAGTATGTAATGTGTGTCAGTATAGAGTGTGTAATGTGTGTTAGTATAGAGTGTGTAATGTGTGTCAGTATACAGTATGTAATGTGTGTCAGTATACAGTGTGTAATGTGTGTCAGTATACAGTATGCAATGTGTGTCAGTATACAGTATGTAATGTGTGTCAGTATAGAGTGTGTAATGTGTGTCAGTATAGAGTGTGTAATGTGTGTCAGTGTACAGTGTGTAATGTGTGTCAGTATACAGTGTGCAATGTGTGTCACTGGTCAGTACTCTGTGTGTAACGGTGACTGGTCAGTACGCTGTGTGTAATGTGTGTCACTGGTCAGTACGCTGTGTGTAATTTGTGTCACTTGTCAGTACGCTGTGTGTAATGTGTGTCGCTGGTCAGTACGCTGTGTGTAATGTCTGTCGCTGGTCAGTACGCTGTGTGTAATGTGTGTCACTGGTCAGTACACTGTGTGTAATGTGTGTCACTGGTCAGTAGGTGGTGTGTACTGTGTGTCACTGGTCAGTACGCTGTGTGTAATGTGTAAACAAATGGAATCCACAGCACCAATTAGGTAAAAGAAAATACCTTTATTTTCACATTAGCATGTAATGTGAAAATAAAGGTATTTTCTTTTACCTAATTGGTGCTGTGGATTCCATTTGTCTATGTTGCTGTAAGGGTGGCAGTAACCCTTTCTCCACGGGCATCATACAGAACTAAATCCTGCTTTAAGGAACCAACAGGTGCTGTACTCATTTACTACTTTTGTGTGTAATGTGTGTCACTGGTCAGTACACTGTGTGTAATGTGTGTCACTGGTCAGTAGGTGGTGTGTAATGTGTGTCACTGGTCAGTAGCTGTGTGTAATGTGTGTCACTGGTCAGTAGCTGTGTGTAATGTGTGTCACTGGTCAGTACACTGTGTGTAATGTGTGTCACTGGTCAGTAGGTGGTGTGTAATGTGTGTCACTGGTCAGTAGCTGTGTGTAATGTGTGTCACTGGTCAGTAGCTGTGTGTAATGTGTGTCACTGGTCAGTAGGTGATGTATAATGTGTGTCACTGGTCAGTACGCTGTGTGTAATATATATAATCTTTATTTTTATTAAATAAATCATGGCACGGTGTAATATGTCATGTGGTGTTCATCTGAGGTTGTATTTACCTCATTTTAAGACCTGCTAAGGACCAGATAATTTTAATTTTTGTCCTGATACATATATTGGCAGCAACACTAGTACAAACAGTAACAGGAGCACTAGTACAAGCAGCAACAGGAGCGCTAGTACAAGCAGCAGCACTAGTACAAGCAGCAGCACTAGTACAAGCAGCAACAGGAGCACTAGTACAAGCAGTAACAGCAGCACTAGTACAAGCAGTAACAGCAGCACTAGTACAAACAGTAACAGCAGCACTAGTACAAACAGTAACAGCAGCACTAGTACAAACAGTAACAGGAGCACTAGTACAAACAGTAACAGCAGCACTAGTACAAGCAGCAACAGGAGCACTAGTACAAGCAGTAACAGCAGCACTAGTACAAGCAGTAACAGCAGCACTAGTACAAACAGTAACAGCAGCACTAGTACAAGAGGTAACATCAGCACTAGTGCAAGCAGTAACAGGAGCACTAGTACAAACAGTAACAGCAGCACTAGTACAAACAGTAACAGGAGCACTAGTACAAACAGTAACAGCAGAACTAGTACAAACAGTAACAGCAGCACTAGTACAAGCAGTAGCAGGAGCACTAGTACAAACAGTAACAGCAGCACTAGCACAAACAGCAACAACAGCACTAGTACAAACAGTAACAGCAGCACTAGTACAAACAGTAACAGGAGCACTAGTACAAACAGTAACAGCAGCACTAGTACAAACAGTAACAGCAGCACTAGTACAAACAGTAACAGGAGCACTAGTACAAACAGTAACAGCAGAACTAGTACAAACAGTAACAGGAGCACTAGTACAAACAGTAACAGCAGCACTAGTACAAACAGTAACAGCAGCACTAGTACAAACAGTAACAGGAGCACTAGTACAAACGGTAACCGCAGAACTAGTACAAGCAGTAGCAACAGCACTAGTACAAGCAGCTGCACTAGTACAAACAGTAACAGGAACACTAGTACAAACAGTAACAGCAGCACTAGTACAAACAGTAACAGCAGCGCTAGTACAAACGGCAACAGCAGCGCTAGTACAAACGGCAACAGCAGCGCTACTACAAACGGCAACAGCAGCGCTAGTACAAACGGCAACAGGAACGCTAGTACAAGCAGCAGCACTAGTACAAGCAGCAGCACTAGTACAAGCAGCAACAGGAGCACTAGTACAAGCAGTAACAGCAGCACTAGTACAAGCAGTAACAGCAGCACTAGTACAAACAGTAACAGCAGCACTAGTACAAACAGTAACAGGAGCACTAGTACAAACAGTAACAGCAGAACTAGTACAAGCAGTAGCAGCAGCACTAGTACAAGCAGCTGCACTAGTACAAGCAGTAGCAGGAGCACTAGTACAAACAGTAACAGCAGCACTAGTACAAATGGCAACAGCAGCACTAGTACAAGCAGCAACAGGAGCACTAGTACAAGCAGCAGCACTAGTACAAGCAGTGCACTTGTACAAGCACTAACAGCAGCACTAGTACAAGCAGTAACAGCAGCACTAGTACAAACAGTAACAGCAGCACTAGTACAGGCAGTAGCACTAGTACAAACAGTAACAGCAGCACTAGTACAGGCAGTAGCACTAGTACAAACAGTAACAGCAGCACTAGTACAAGCAATAACAGCAACACTAGTACAAGCAGTAACAGGAGTACTAGTACAAACAGTAACAGGAACACCAGTACAGGCAGCAACAGCAGCACTAGTACAAGCAGCAGCACTAGTACAGGCAGTAGCAGCAGCACTAGCACAAACAGCAACAACAGCACTAGTACAGGCAGTAACAGCAGCACTAGTACAAACAGTAACAGCAGCACTAGTACAAACAGTAACAGCAGCACTAGTACAAACAGTAACATCAGCACTAGTACAAGCAGTAACATCAGCACTAGTACAAACAGCAACAGCAGCACTAGTACAAACAGCAACAGCAGCACTAGTACAAACAGTAACAGCAGCACTAGTACAGGCAGTAGCACTAGTACAAGCAGTAGCAGCAGCAGCAGCACTAGTACAAGCAGTAATAGGAGCACTAGTACAAACAGTAACAGCAGCACTAGTACAAACCGTAACAGCAGCACTAGCACAAACAGTAGCACTAGTACAAACAGTAACAGCAGCGCTAGTACAAACAGTAACAGCAGCACTAGTACAAACAGTAACAGCAGCACTAGTACAAGCAGTAACAGCAGCACTAGTACAAGCAGTAACAGCAGCACTAGTACAAACAGCAACAGCAGCACTAGTACAAACAGCAACAGCAGCACTAGTACAAACAGCAACAGCAGCACTAGTACAAACAGCAACAGCAGCACTAGTACAAACAGCAACAGCAGCACTAGTACAAACAGTAGCAGCAGCACTAGTACAGGCAGTAGCACTAGTACAAACAGTAACATCAGCACTAGTACAAACAGCAGCAGCACTAGTACAAACTGCTGCAGCAGCACTAGTACAAACAGTAGCAGCAGAACTAGTACAAATGGCAACAGCAGCACTAGTACAGGCAATAACAGCAGTATTAGTACAGGCAGTAGCACTAGTACAAGCAGCAGCACTAGTACAAACAGTAACAGCAGCACTAGTACAAACAGCAGCACTAGTACGAGCAGCAGCAGCACTAGTACAAACGGCTACAGCAGCACTAGTACAAAAAGTAACAGCAGCACTAGTACAAATGGCAACAGCAGCACTAGTACAAACGGCAACAGCAGCACTAATACAAACGGCAACAGCAGCACTAGTACAAACAGTAACAGCAGCACTAGTACAAACGGTAACAGCAGCACTAGTACAGGCAGTAGCACTAGTACAGGCAGTAACAGCAGCACTAGTACAGGCAGTAACAGCAGCACTAGTACAAACAGTAGCAGCAGCACAAGTACAAACGGCAACAGCAGCACTAGTACAGGCAGTAACAGCAGCACTAGTACAGGCAGTAACAGCAGCACTAGTACAAACAGTAACAGCAGCACTAGTACAAACGGCAACAGCAGCACTAGTACAAACAGCAACAGCAGCACTAGTACAAGTGGCAGCAGGAGCACTATTACAATCGGCAGCAGGAGCACTAGTACAAACGGCAGCAGCAGCACTAGTACAAGCGGCAGCAGCAGCACTAGTACAAGCGGCAGCAGGAGCACTAGCACAAGCAGCAGCACTAGTACAAACGGCAGCAGCAGCACTAGTACAAGCGGCAGCAGGAGCACTAGTACAAGCGGCAGCAGGAGCACTATTACAAGCAGCAACAGCAGCACTAGTACAAACGTCAGCAGGAGCACTAGTACAAACGGCAGCAGGAGCACTAGTACAAGCGGCAGCAGGAGCACTAGTACAAGCGGCAACCTCAGCACTATTACAAACGGCAGCAGGAGCACTAGTACAAGCGGCAGCAGGAGCACTAGTACAAGCAGCAACCTCAGCACTATTACAAACGGCAGCAGGAGCACTAGTACAAGCGGCAGCAGGAGCACTAGTACAAACGGCAACAGCAGCACTAGTACAAACGGCAACAGCAGCACTAATACAAATGGCAACAGCAGCACTAGTACAAACGGTAACAGCAGCACTAGTACAGGCAGTAGCACTAGTACAGGCAGTAGCACTAGTACAGGCAGTAACAGCAGCACTAGTACAAACAGTAGCAGCAGCAGCACTAGTACAAACAGTAGCAGCAGCAGCACTAGTACAAACGGCAACAGCACTAGTACAAACAGTAACAGCAGCACTAGTACAAACGGCAACAGCAGCACTAGTACAAGTGGCAGCAGGAGCACTATTACAAGCGGCAACAGGAGCACTAATACAAATGGCAGCAGCAGCACTAGTACAAACAGCAACAGCAGCACTAGTACAAACAGCAACAGCAGCACTAGTACAAACAGCAACAGCAGCACTAGTACAAACAGTAGCAGCAGCACTAGTACAGGCAGTAGCACTAGTACAAACAGTAACATCAGCACTAGTACAAACAGCAGCAGCACTAGTACAAACTGCTGCAGCAGCACTAGTACAAACAGTAGCAGCAGAACTAGTACAAATGGCAACAGCAGCACTAGTACAGGCAATAACAGCAGTATTAGTACAGGCAGTAGCACTAGTACAAGCAGCAGCACTAGTACAAACAGTAACAGCAGCACTAGTACAAACAGCAGCACTAGTACGAGCAGCAGCAGCAGCAGCACTAGTACAAACGGCTACAGCAGCACTAGTACAAAAAGTAACAGCAGCACTAGTACAAATGGCAACAGCAGCACTAGTACAAACGGCAACAGCAGCACTAATACAAACGGCAACAGCAGCACTAGTACAAACAGTAACAGCAGCACTAGTACAAACGGTAACAGCAGCACTAGTACAGGCAGTAACAGCAGCACTAGTACAAACAGTAGCAGCAGCACAAGTACAAACGGCAACAGCAGCACTAGTACAGGCAGTAACAGCAGCACTAGTACAGGCAGTAACAGCAGCACTAGTACAAACAGTAACAGCAGCACTAGTACAAACGGCAACAGCAGCACTAGTACAAGTGGCAGCAGGAGCACTATTACAATCGGCAGCAGGAGCACTAGTACAAACGGCAGCAGCAGCACTAGTACAAGCGGCAGCAGCAGCACTAGTACAAGCGGCAGCAGGAGCACTAGCACAAGCAGCAGCACTAGTACAAACGGCAGCAGCAGCACTAGTACAAGCGGCAGCAGGAGCACTAGTACAAGCGGCAGCAGGAGCACTATTACAAGCAGCAACAGCAGCACTAGTACAAACGGCAGCAGGAGCACTAGTACAAACGGCAGCAGGAGCACTAGTACAAGCGGCAGCAGGAGCACTAGTACAAGCAGCAACCTCAGCACTATTACAAACGGCAGCAGGAGCACTAGTACAAGCGGCAGCAGGAGCACTAGTACAAACGGCAACAGCAGCACTAGTACAAACGGCAACAGCAGCACTAATACAAATGGCAACAGCAGCACTAGTACAAACGGTAACAGCAGCACTAGTACAGGCAGTAGCACTAGTACAGGCAGTAACAGCAGCACTAGTACAAACAGTAGCAGCAGCAGCACTAGTACAAACAGTAGCAGCAGCAGCACTAGTACAAACGGCAACAGCACTAGTACAAACAGTAACAGCAGCACTAGTACAAACGGCAACAGCAGCACTAGTACAAGTGGCAGCAGGAGCACTATTACAAGCGGCAACAGGAGCACTAATACAAATGGCAGCAGCAGCACTAGTACAAGCAGCAGCAGGAGCACTAGTACAAGCGGCAGCAGGAGCACTAGTACAAGCAGCAGCACTAGTACAAACGGCAGCAGCAGCACTAGTACAAGCGGCAGCAGGAGCACTATTACAAGCAGCAACAGCAGCACTATTACAAACGGCAGCAGAAGCACTAGTACAAGCGGCAGCAGGAGCACTATTACAAGCGGCAACCTCAGCACTATTACAAACGGCAGCAGGAGCACTAGTACAAGCAGCAACAGCAGCACTAGTACAAGCAGCAGCAGGAGCACTATTACAAGCGGCAGCAGGAGCACTAGTACAAGCGGCAACAGCAGCACTAGTACAAGCGGCAACAGCAGCACTAGTACAAACGGCAGTAGCAGCACTAGTGGCAGCAGGAGCACTAGTACAAATGGCAACAGCAGCACTAGTACAAGCAGCAGCAGGAGCACTAGTACAAGCAGCAGCACTCGTACAAGCAATAATATTGCAATACTAATAGGATTTAATTAATCCACATATACGCTATCATGAATTAAATATATATTGCTTATTAAATGTCTTGTGTTGAGTTATGTTATTTATACACATAAAATATAAACTTCTGTAATAAATTACATAATTTATCTTCTGCACTTATACAAAACCATTCTCACTTACAGGTTAAAAGAGCACTGAATTTTACTGGGTGACAAAATAAAGATGACAAGTAAGTAGCCATTACATCATCCCAATTACCATCTGAATAGCAATAGTTTTGTTTGTAATAGTGACAAAGAACAGAGACCTAGACTTGTGATTCAGATAGAATAGTGACATACAGTTATATGAGTGACACAGATCTGTAATAGTGACACAGAACACAGACCTAGACTTGTGATTCAGATAGAATAGTGACATACAGTTATATGAGTGACACAGATCTGTAATAGTGACACAGAACACAGACCTAAACGTGTGATTCAGATAGAATAGTAAGACAACAAAAATTATCGGTGCACATCCAACCACTTAAGTCCACTCTTTCATGGCATATTTGTATATGCTTCTGTCTGTCAAATATACTTACATAGCTTCTAATAAGATTGGGATCAACATCTCGCAATAATATTGACTTATATTTATGCTGCAAAAAATCGCCTGTTAAATATGCCTTTAAATTTAAATAAAATAGGGATCTTAGTCACACAATATGATCATATTCTGCTAAGCCAGTCACCACTTACAAGGTGTCCCATATTAGACTGGTCCTACACTAACCAGTTTCCACACTGAAGCAAGTCATGTCTACACAGTGTGAAGCTTTCTATTTTATTTAAATTTAAACAGGCAATTTTTTGCAGCATAAATATAAGTCAATATTATTGTGAGATGTTTATCCCAATCTTATTTGAACTATGTAAGTATATTTAGCAGACAGAAGTTTTTATTTAAATTTAAAGGCATATTTAACAGGGAATTTTTTGCAGCATAAATATAAGTCAATATTATTGCGAGGTGTTAATCCCAATTTTATTTGAACTATGTAAGTATATTTGACAGACAGAAGCATATACAAATATGCCATTAAGAGTGGACTTTAGTGGTTGGATGTGCACCGATACTTTTTGTTGTCTTGTTATTGTTTTGGTCATTTCAGTAGCACTCCCACAATATGTGTGCTAAGAACAAACAGTCCTTTTGTGGTGTGCTTAACCAAAAAAAACCTTTGTTGTATCAGATAGAATAGTGACATAGAGTTATATGAGTGACACAGATATGTAATAGTGACACAGGACACAGACCTAGACTTGCGATTTAGATAGAATAGTGACATACAGTTGTATTAGTGACACAGAGAAGTAATAGTGACACAGAACACAGACCTAGACTTGTGATTTAGATAGAATAGTGACATACAGTTGTAATAGTGACACAGATCTGTAATAGTGACACAGAACACAGACCTAGACTTGCGATTTAGATAGAATAGTGACATACAGTTGTATTAGTGATACAGATCTGTAATAGTGACACAGAACACAGACCTAGACTTGTGATTCAGATAGAATAGTGACATAGTTATATAAGTGACACAGAGAAGTAATAGTGACATAGAACACAGACCTAGACTTGTGATTCAGATATAATAGTGACATACAGTTGTATTAGTGACACAGATAAGTAATAGTGACACAAAACACAGACCTAGACTTGTAATTCAGATAGAATAGTGACATACAGTTATATGAGTGAAACAGATCTGCAATAGTGAGACAGGACACAGATTTAGACTTGTGATTCAGATATAATAGTGACATACAGTTGTATTAGTGACACAGAACACAGACCTAGACATGTGATTCAAATAGAATAGTGACATAGTTATATGAGTGACACAGATGTAATAGTGACACAGGACACAGACCTAGACTTGTGATTAAGATAGAATAGTGACATAGTTATATTAGTGACACAGATCTAGACTTGTGACTCAGATAGAATAGTGACATACAGTTGTATTAGTGACACAGAGAAGTAATAGTGACACAGAACACAGACCTAGACTTGTGATTCAGATAGAATAGGGACATACAGTTGTATTAGTGACACAGATCTAGACTTGTGACTCAGATAGAATAGTGACATACAGTTGTATTAGTGACACAGAGAAGTAATAGTGACACAGAACACAGACCTAGACTTGTGATTCAGATAGAATAGTGACATACAGTTGTATTAGTGACACAGATCTAGACTTGTGACTCAGATAGAATAGTGACATACAGTTGTATTAGTGACACAGAACTATAATAGTGACAGAGAACACAGACCTAGATGTATGATTCAGATATAATAGTGACATACAGTTGTATTAGTGACACAGAGAAGTAATAGTGACACAGAACAGAGACCTAGACTTGTGGTTCAGATAGAATAGTGACATACAGTTGTATAAGTGACACAGAGAAGTAATAGTGACACAGAACAGAGACCTAGGCCCCTAGTTATCAAGCCGTCAACCTCAAATATGCTGGAATTCCGCAGCGTATTTGTGGCGAGGCTGATTCGCCTTAGTTATCAAAGGCTAGAGAACGGCAAAAGTAAAATTTTGTGGCGTAAACTTCGATCCGCCGGACTCAGTCCGACACAGATTGATTCTTACGTCACTCCAGATGTTCCGCACACAAGTGCGGCACAATCTGACTACTTTTGCTAGTTATCAAAAAACTAGCAGGTACGCTCTGCACTTTTCCGGCCCAGCGTACCTGGTTTTCAATCCGCCGCCCTGGAGGCGGCGGATCCCATAGGAATCAATGGGAGTCTGACCATAGCGAAAGATCATGTTCGCTGCTGCCCGATATCCCATTGATTCCTATGGGAGCTGTCAACGCCTAACACCCTAACATGTACCTCGAGTCTAAACACCCCTACACCGCCGCAACTAAATAAAGTTATTACCCCCTAAACCGCCACTCCCGGAGCCCAACCGCCACGCTAATAAACGTATTAACCCCTAAACCGCCACTCCTAGACCCTGCCGCAACTATAATAAATGTATTAACCCCTAAACCGCCGCTCCCGGAGCCCACCGCCACCTACATTATACCTAGTAACCCCTATCCTGCCCCCCCTATAATAAATTTATTAACCCCTATCCTGCCGATCCCGGACCCCGCCGCAACTAAATAAATTGTTTAACCCCTAAACCGCCGCTTCCGGACCCCACCGCCACCTATATTAAACTTATTAACCCCTAATCTGCCCCCCCCCACACCGTTGCCGCCTATAATAAATTTATTAACCCCTATCCTGCCCCCCCTACACCGTCGCCACCTATAATAAATTTATTAACCCCTATCCTGCCCCCCCCACACCATCGCCACCTATAATAAATTTATTAACCCCTATCCTGCCCCCCCTACACCGTCGCCACTATAATAAAATTATTAACCCCTAAACCTAAGTCTAACCCTAACACCCCCCTATCTTAAATATTAATTAAATACATCTAAATAAATATTATTCTTATTAACTAAATTAATCCTATTTAAAACTAAATACTTACCTATAAAATAAACCCTAATATAGCTACAATATAAATAATAATTATATTGTAGCTATCTTAGGATTTATTTTTATTTTACAGGCTAATTTCAATTTATTTTAAAGGGACAGTAAACCTTAAAAATAATGTTATATAATTCTGCACATAGTGCAGAATTATATAACATTATCCGCTAGATTTAGAGTTCTGCGGCCAAAGGGGTGCGTTAGCTACGCGTGCTTTTTTTCCCCCTGCACCTTTTAAATACAGCTGGTATTTACAGTTCACAGAAGGGCTGCGTTAGGCTCCAAAAAGGGAGCGTAGAGCATAATTTGCCGCCACTGCAACTCTAAATACCAGCGGTGCTTATGGACGCGGCCAGCTTCAAAAACGTGCTCGTGCACGATTCCCCCATAGGAAACAATGGGGCCGTTTGAGCTTGAAAAAAATCTAACACCTGCAAAAAAGCAGCGTTCAGCTCCTAACGCAGCCCCATTGTTTCCTATGGGGAAACACTTCCTAAGTCTGCACCGAACACCCTAACATGTACCCCGAGTCTAAACACCCCTAACCTTACACTTATTAACCCCTAATCTGCTGCCCCTAACACCGCCGACCCCTATATTTTATTTATTAACCCCTAATCTGCCCCCCCAATGTCGCCGCTACCTACCTACAATTATTAACCCCTAATCTGCCGACCGGACCTCACCGCTACTATAATAAAGTTATTAACCCCTAATCCGCCTCACTCCCGCCTCAATAACCCTATAATAAATAGTATTAAC
Organism: Bombina bombina; assembly: GCF_027579735.1. Taxonomy (NCBI): domain Eukaryota; kingdom Metazoa; phylum Chordata; class Amphibia; order Anura; family Bombinatoridae; genus Bombina; species Bombina bombina. The sequence goes on from NC_069500.1 coordinate 3,717,722, forward strand.
CCCTAATCTGCCCTCCCTAACATCACCGACACCTAACTTTAAGTATTAACCCCTAATCTGCCGACCGGACCTCACCGCTACTCTAATAAATTTATTAACCCCTAAAGCTAAGTCTAACCCTAACACCCCCCTAAGTTAAATATAATTTTTATCTAACGAAATAAAATAAATCTTATTAAATAAATTATTCCTATTTAAAGCTAAATACTTACCTGTAAAATAAACCCTAATATAGCTACAATATAAATTATAATTATATTGTAGCTATTTTGGGATTAATATTTATTTTACAGGTAACTTTGTATTTATTTTAACCAGGTACAATAGCTATTAAATAGTTAATAACTATTTAATAGCTACCTAGTTAAAATAATTACAAAATTACCTGTAAAATAAATCCTAACCTAAGTTACAATTAAACCTAACACTACACTATCAATAAATTAATTACATACAAATACCTACAAATAAATACAATTAAATAAACTAACTAAAGTACAAAAAATAAAAAAAGAACTAAGTTACAAAAAATAAAAAAATAATTTACAAACATTATAAAAATATTACAATAATTTTAAGCTAATTACACCTACTCTAAGCCCCCAATAAAATAACAAAGCCCCCCAAAATAAAAAAATGCCCTACCCTATTCTAAAATAAAAATAGAAAAGCTCTTTTACCTTACCAGCCCTTAAAAGGGCCTTTTGTGGGGCATGCCCCAAAGAATTCTGCTCTTTTGCCTGTAAAAAAAAAACATACAATACCCCCCCCAACATTACAACCCACCACCCACATACCCCTAATCTAACCCAAACCCCCCTTAAATAAACCTAACACTAAGCCCCTGAAGATCTCCCTACCTTATCTTCACCACGCCGGGTATCACCGATCCGTCCAGAAGAGGCTCCAAAATCTTCATCCAAGCCCAAGCGGGGGCTGAAGAGGTCCATCATCGGGCTGAAGAGATCCATCATCCGGCTGAAGTCTTGATCCAAGCGGGCGCTGAAGAGATCCATCATCCGGCTGAAGTCTTGATCCAAGCGGGCGCTGAAGAGATCCATCATCCGGCTGAAGTCTTGATCCAAGCGGGCGCTGAAGAGATCCATCATCCGGCTGAAGTCTTGATCCAAGCGGGGGCTGAAGAGATCCATCATCCGGCTGAAGTCTTCTATCAAGTGGCATCTTCAATCTTCTTTCTTCCGGATCCATCTTCATCCCGCCGACGCGGAACATCCATCCTGGCCGACGACTTCCCAACGAATGACGGTTCCTTTAAGGGACGTCATCCAAGATGGCGTCCCTCGAATTCCGATTGGCTGATAGGATTCTATCAGCCAATCAGAATTAAGGTAGGAAAATTCTGATTGGCTGATGGAATCAGCCAATCAGATTCAAGTTCAATCCGATTGGCTGATCCAATCAGCCAATCAGATTGAGCTTGCATTCTATTGGCTGTTCCTATCAACCAATAGAATGCAGTATTTAGCTTTAAATAGGAATAATTTATTTAATAAGATTTATTTTATTTTGTTAGATAAAAATTATATTTAACTTAGGGGGGTGTTAGTGTTAGGGTTAGACTTAGCTTTAGGGGTTAATAAATTTATTAGAGTAGCGGTGAGGTCCGGTCGGCAGATTAGGGGTTAATAATTGTAGGTAGGTAGCGGCGACGTTGGGGGGGGCAGATTAGGGGTTAATAAATATAATATAGGGGTCGGCGGTGTTAGGGGCAGCAGATTAGGGGTACATAGGGATAATGTAGGTTGCGGCGGTGTGCGGTCGGCAGATTAGGGGTTAAAAAAAAATATTATAGTGGCGGCGATGTGGGGGGCCTCGGTTTAGGGGTACATAGGTAGTTTATGGGTGTTAGTGTACTTTAGAGCACAGTAGTTAAGAGCTTTATGAACCGGCGTTAGCCCAGAAAGCTCTTAACTCCTGGCTTTTCTCTGCGGCTGGAGTTTTGTCGTTAGATTTCTAACGCTCACTTCAGCCAAGACTCTAAATACCGGCGTTAGGAAGATCCCATTGAAAAGATAGGATACGCAAATGGCGTAGGGGGATCTGCGGTATGGAAAAGTCGCGGCTGCAAAGTGAGCGTTAGACCCTTTCCTGACTGACTCTAAATACCAGCGGTAGCCCACAACCAGCGTTAGGAGCCCCTAACTCTGGTTTTGATGGCTAACGGAGAACTCTAAATCTAGGCGTATATTAGCCAAACATTTATAAAACATAATTTCCCCTATTAATTTAAAAAAAAAAAAAAGCTGTTTCACAGACCCGCTCTCTGCTGAAACAGCGTGGGTCTGTGAAACAGCGGGTTTTTTTTAACATTAATAGGGGAAATTATATTTAATAAATGTTTGGCTAATGTAATGTTATATAATTCTGCACTATGTGCAGAATTATATAACATTATTTTTAAAGTTTACTGACACTTTAACTAGGTACAATAGCTATTAAATAGTTATTAACTATTTAATAGCTACCTAGTTAAAATAAAGACAAATTTACCTGTAAAATAAATCCTAACCTATGTTACAATTACACCTAACACTACGCTATCATTAACTAAATTATTCCTATTTAAAACTAAATACTTACCTGTAAAACAAACCCTAAGATAGCTACAATGTAATTAATAATTTAATAATAATTTACAGGTAACATTGTATTTATTTTAGCTAGTTAGAATAGTTATTAAATAGTTATTAACTATTTAATAACTACCTAGCTAAAAGAAATACAAAATTACCTGTAAAATAAATCCTAACCTAAGTTACAATTAAACCTAACACTACACTATCATTAAATTAGTTAAATAAATTAGCTACAAATAACTACAATTAAATACAATTAAATAAACTAACTAAAGTACAAAAAATAAAAAGTTACAAACATTTAAAAAATATTATAATTTTAAGCTTTTTACACCTAATCTAAGCCCCATAATAAAATAACAAAGCCCCCCAAAATAAAAAAATGCCCTACCCTATTCTACATTAAAAGGTTAACAGGTCTATTACCTTACCAGCCCTTAAAAGGGCCTTTTTTCAGGGCATGCCCCAAAGAAATCAGGTCTTTTGCCTGTAAAAAAAAATTACAACCCCCCCAACATTAAAACCCACCACCCACACACCCCTACTCTAACCCAAACCCCCCTTAAATAAACCTAACACTACCCCCCTGAAGATCATCCTACCTTTAGCCGTCTTCAGCCAGCCGACTACCGATGGAACAGAAGAGGACATCCGCAGCGGCCGAAGTCATCATCCAAGGGGCGCTGAAGAGGTCTTCCATCCGATTGAAGTCTTCATCCAGGCGGCGTCTTGAATCTTCATCCGGAGCGGAGCGGAGCCATCTTCAGACGAGCCGACGCGGAGCCATCTTCTTCCACCGACGACTTCCCGACGAATGACGGTTCCTTTAAGTGACGTCATCCAAGATGGCGTCCCTCGAATTCCTATTGGCTGATAGGATTCTATCAGCCAATCGGAATTAAGGTAGGAAAAATCTGATTGGCTGATTGAATCAGCCAATCAGATTGAGCTCGCATTCCATTCTATTGGCTGTTCCGATCAGCCAATAGAATGCGAGCTCAATCTGACTGGATCAGCCAATCGGATTGAACTTCAATCTGATTTTCTGATTCAATCAGCCAATCAGATTTTTCCTACCTTAATTCCAATTGGCTGATAGAATCCTATCAACCAATCGGAATTCGAGGGACGCCATCTTGGATGACGTCACTTAAAGGAACCGTCATTCGTCGGGAAGTCGTCGGTGGAAGAAGATGGCTC